>NW_025548487.1:152500-181289 GCF_905237065.1 Salmo salar | reverse complement strand
CTAACTCCAGACCCACAATGCCGTTTCCTAACTCCTAACTCCAGACCCACAATGCCGTATTCCTAACTCCAGACCCACAATGCCGTTCCTAACTCACAACATCCCTAACTCCAGACCCACAATGCCGTTCCTAACTCCAGACCCACAATGCCGTTCCAACCTAACTCCAGACCCACAATGCAGTTCCTAACTCCTAACTCCAGACCCACAATGCCGTTCCTAACTCCAGACCCACAATGCCGTTCCTAACTCCAGACCCACAATGCCGTTCCTAACTCCAGACCCACAATGCCGTTCCTAACTCCAGACCCACAATGCCGTTCCTAACTCCAGACCCACAATGCCGTTCCTAACTCCAGACCCACAATGCCGTTCCTAACTCCAGACCCACAATGCCGTTCCTAACTCCAGACCCACAATGCCGTTCCTAACTCCAGACCCACAATGCCGTTCCTAACTCCAGACCCACAATGCCGTTCCTAACTCCAGACCCACAATGCCGTTCCTAACTCCAGACCCACAATGCCGTTCCTAACTCCAGACCCACAATGCCGTTCCTAACTCCAGACCCACAATGCCGTTCCTAACTCCAGACCCACAATGCCGTTCCTAACTCCAGACCCACAATGCCGTTCCTAACTCCAGACCCACAATGCCGTTCCTAACTCCAGACCCACAATGCCGTTCCTAACTCCAGACCCACAATGCCGTTCCTAACTCCAGACCCACAATGCCGTTCCTAACTCCAGACCCACAATGCCGTTCCTAACTCCAGACCCACAATGCCGTTCCTAACTCCAGACCCACAATGCCGTTCCTAACTCCTAACACACAATGCCGTTCCTAACTCCAGACCCACAATGCCGTTCCTAACTCCAGACCCACAATGCCGTTCCTAACTCCAGACCCACAATGCCGTTCCTAACTCCAGACCCACAATGCTGTTCCTAACTCCAGACCCACAATGCCGTTCCTAACTCCAGACCCACAATGCCGTTCCTAACTCCAGACCCACAATGCCGTTCCTAACTCCAGACCCACAATAGGTTACCTTTCTTTGCTCCAGATTTGTACTCCTGCCATTCAGCCTGAGCTTCTGGAGAGGAACCGAAGAAGTTTCCTACACAGAGCAACAGCTGCAGAGAGAGAATAGGAGATGAGATACTGATGGGATGTGTGAGAGTGTGTTTGTGTTGTTAGGACTTACATCAAACTGGCCGCTCTTCTTCTGGACGGTTCGGACGCGGTTAAACACAGCATTAATGTTTCCTTCCACGTCACCACATGCGAGGCTGGAATAGATTAAAACAGTATTGAAATTGTAGTTAACTAGTTATGTGCAGAATTTATTGAAAACAGCAAGTGTACTTTCTCATGAAGAAACTGTACAACTGTAGCCATCTAGTTACCTACACGGCTGGTTGTGTTTTACTTTCACTGTTAGCTAGTTTTTATTAGGTTATAACTTTGACCTTTACTACCAAGTTAAGGGGGAAGCTAATAAATAACTATGAATTATCATAAGTGTAAACTCACATCTTCAACGGTTTTTCTCCCATGACGTTAAAAGTTGAAAAGCAGAGTTTTTTGTTAGCTAGTGTGTTAGCTAGCTCGTCTCCGGATAGCTAGCTGTAGACGGTGTGCGTCGATAATATTCTTCCCCCTCTGTTACGGACGAAATAAACCTTCCCATCTCCATAAAAACACATTCTGGTTATTAGTACAATTAACACAGAACCATGCAAACACAACGTTTATTATTGAGCTAATACGTGATTTGTATAGGTACTCCCCCCACCCCGACATGATGGAGTACTTTAATAAAACAAAGACAAATCCTTTATACCGGAAATGATTCTATTCGGATGGATGGACAGTCCGCCGGGTAGCCAGATATTTAGTGTTGTACACGCTACAAAATCATAAAGAAATGTCATTTTGTGTTGTCCTTCGGCATTTTTGGAGACATGCTTTAGTAGGACACCTTCAGTTTTGAACCAAAGCGACTATACAACCTGTCCTGTTTCCTCTCTTATCTGGCAACACCGAAGTCAGTGTCGTCTACTAGTTACCACAGCCACAAAGTTAAACAAAAATGGTCTATCGTAAAAATGCATACATTGTTGTTGCTTTTTGGTCTTAATTTAAGGTTAGGTATACGGTTAGCACTGAGGTTAACGTTAAGCTTACAATTTAAAGAAGATACATTGTAGAAATAGGCAGGACTGGATTTTGTGGCTGTGGTAACTATTGATAACCGGACCAAATTTCTATTTGATTTAGCTCGGCAGTAAGCTGACGTGCTAGCTAGTTAACGTGACGTGCTAGCTAGTTAACGTGACGTGCTAGCTAGTTAACGTGACGTGCTAGCTAGTTAACATGATGTGCTAACGAGCTTTAGTTACACGCACAGCGCCTCGGAAACCGCTCATAGCCTGTCTGTAATTTCATCATGTCGCCGTTGAGGCAGAGACACCAGTTCGACTTCAAAACAGCACAAACAACCTGCCTGAATAATTCGTGCTAGTTGGCTTTCTTCACAGGTCTCCTCTCATGCACTGATCAGGGGCTAAACACATTTACTGAGCTAGCTACCCTACATGGTATTCATAACACGCTACATGGTATTCACAACAAGCTACATGGTATTCACAACACGCTACATGGTATTCACAGCTACCCTACGTGGTATTCACAACAAGCTACATGGTATTCACAACAACCTACATGGTTTTCACAGCTACCCTACATGGTATTCACAACAAGCTACATGATTTTCACAGCTACCCTACACGGGTTTCACAGCTACACTACATGGTATTCACAACAAGCTACATGATTTTCACAGCTACCCTACATGATATTCACAGCTACCCTACATGGTATTCACAACAAGCTACATGGTTTTCACAGCTACCCTACATGGTATTCACAGCTACCCTACATGATATTCACAGCTACCCTACATGATATTCACAGCTACCCTACATGGTATTCACAGATACGCTAAAGAGCGGCGATGCGTTAAAGAGCAGCGATGCGTTAAACAACACTATCAACAAGGCAGGTCCTACAGGCCCTAGTTTCTACCTTCTTAACAACACTATCAACAAGGCAGATCCTACAGGCCCTAGTTTCTACCTTCTTAACAACACTATCAACAAGGCAGGTCCTACAGGCCCTAGTTTCTACCTTCTTAACAGCACTATCAACAAGGCAGGTCCTACAGGCCCTAGTTTCTACCTTCTTAACAACACTATCAACAAGGCAGGTCCTACAGGCCCTAGTTTCTACCTTCTTAACAACACTATCAACAAGGCAGGTCTTACAGGCCCTAGTTTCTACCTTCTTAACAACACTATCAACAAGGCAGGTCCTACAGGCCCTAGTTTCTACCTTCTTAACAACACTATCAACAAGGCAGGTCCTACAGGCCCTAGTTTCTACCTTCTTAACAACACTATCAACAAGGCAGGTCCTACAGGCCCTAGTTTCTACCTTCTTAACAACACTATCAACAAGGCAGGTCCTACAGGCCCTAGTTTCTGCCTTCTTAACAACACTATCAACAAGGCAGGTCCTACAGGCCCTAGTTTCTACCTTCTTAACAACACTATCAACAAGGCAGGTCCTACAGGCCCTAGTTTCTACCTTCTTAACAACACTATCAACAAGGCAGGTCCTACAGGCCCTAGTTTCTACCTTCTTAACAACACTATCAACAAGGCAGGTCCTACAGGCCCTAGTTTCTACCTTCTTAACAACACTATCAACAAGGCAGGTCCTACAGGCCCTAGTTTCTACCTTCTTAACAACACTATCAACAAGGCAGGTCCTACAGGCCCTAGTTTCTACCTTCTTAACAACACTATCAACAAGGCAGGTCCTACAGGCCCTAGTTTCTACCTTCTTAACAACACTATCAACAAGGCAGGTCCTACAGGCCCTAGTTTCTGCCTTCTTAACAACACTATCAACAAGGCAGGTCCTACAGGCCCTAGTTTCTGCCTTCTTAACAACACTATCAACAAGGCAGGTCCTACAGGCCCTAGTTTCTGCCTTCTTAACAACACTATCAACAAGGCAGGTCCTACAGGCCCTAGTTTCTACCTTCTTAACAACACTATCAACAAGGCAGGTCCTACAGGCCCTAGTTTCTACCTTCTTAACAACACTATCAACAAGGCAGGTCCTACAGGCCCTAGTTTCTACCTTCTTAACAACACTATCAACAAGGCAGGTCCTACCGGCCCTAGTTTCTACCTTCTTAACAACACTATCAACAAGGCAGGTCCTACAGGCCCTAGTTTCTACCTTCTTAACAACACTATCAACAAGGCAGGTCCTACAGGCCCTAGTTTCTACCTTCTTAACAACACTATCAACAAGGCAGGTCCTACCGGCCCTAGTTTCTACCTTCTTAACAGCACTATCAACAAGGCAGGTCCTACAGGCCCTAGTTTCTACCTTCTCAAACAATGCTATAAACAAGGCAGGTCCTACAGGCCCTAGTTTCTACCTTCTTAACAACACTATCAACAAGGCAGGTCCTACAGGCCCTAGTTTCTACCTTCTTAACAACACTATCAACAAGGCAGGTCCTACAGGCCCTAGTTTCTACCTTCTGAACAACACTATCAACAAGGCAGGTCCTACAGGCCCTAGTTTCTACCTTCTGAACAACACTATCAACAAGGCAGGTCCTACAGGCCCTAGTTTCTACCTTCTCAAACAATGCTATAAACAAGGCAGGTCCTACAGGCCCTAGTTTCTACCTTCTCAAACAATGCTATAAACAAGGCAGGTCCTACAGGCCCTAGTTTCTACCTTCTTAACAGCACTATCAACAAGGCAGGTCCTACAGGCCCTAGTTTCTACCTTCTCAAACAATGCTATAAACAAGGCAGGTCCTACAGGCCCTAGTTTCTACCTTCTTAACAACACTATCAACAAGGCAGGTCCTTGTTGATAGACTATGGGAGGAGCTCAGTACTACATAGATCCTTGACTACATGGATCTCTATTCCACATCAGGTAACTGATGACAGCAGGATAATTAGATACAAAAAATTAAATTAAATACACCTTATGGAACATTGGGGACTGTGAAGAGACAAACACAGGCACAGACACGCACACACATTACAACATACACACTAGACACACACATACACACATTACAACATACACACTAGACACACACATACACACATTACAACATACACACTAGACACACACATACACACATTACAACATACACACTAGACACACACGTACACACATTACAACATACGCACTAGACACACACATACACACACACACATTACAACATACGCACTAGACACACGCATACACACATTACAACATACACACTAGACACACACAGACACACATTACAACATACACACTAGACACATACGTACACATGGATTCTGTGTTGTAGATATGTGGTAGTAGACTTGGGGCCAGAGGGCACACACTTAATCTGTTGTGAAATCTGTTGTGAATGTATTGTAATGTTTTAAAGTGTATAACTGCCTTAATGTTGCTGGACCTCAGGAAGAGTAGCTGCTGCCTTGACAGGAACTAATGGGGATCCATAATAAACCCCAGGAAGAGTAGCTGCTGCCTTGGCAGGAACTAATGGGGATCCATAATAAACCCCAGGAAGAGTAGCTGCTGCCTTGGCAGGAACTAATGGGGATCCATAATAAACCCCAGGAAGAGTAGCTGATGTCTTGGCAGGAACTAATGGGGATCCATAATAAACCCCAGGAAGAGTAGCTGCTGCCTTGGCAGGAACTAATGGGGATCCATAATAAACCCCAGGAAGAGTAGCTGCTGCCTTGGCAGGAACTAATGGGGATCCATAATAAACCCCAGGAAGAGTAGCTGCTGCCTTGGCAGGAACTAATGGGGATCCATAATAAACCCCAGGAAGAGTAGCTGCTGCCTTGACAGGAACTAATGGGGATCCATAATAAACCCCTGGAATAGTAGCTGCTGCCTTGGCAGGAACTAATGGGGATCCATAATAAACCCCAGGAAGAGTAGCTGCTGCCTTGGCAGGAACTAATGGGGATCCATAATAAACCCCAGGAAGAGTAGCTGCTGCCTTGGCAGGAACTAATGGGCATCCATAATAAACCTCAGGAAGAGTAGCTGCTGCCTTGGCAGGAACTAAATGGGATCCTTAATTATAACACACACATGAGAGAACAAGAGATGGAAAATATATTAAATAATATTCATAGTTCAGTTATTTGAGTTTATCTATCCTATCAAATCCTCTGTTAAAGCCTCATTATATTTACACAAATAAACTCTATTGAATTGTAATACTGTGTCCCTTGATGAATTTGCTCCAAGCTTTCCTTCCAATAAATCACAAGCAAATACCTTATTCCAGTTGGTATTTGATGGGATCAGGTGTGTGTCAGAGCTGATTGCAAGCTGCAAATGAGTTAACACAGAATCCTCCATTATACAATATTTATTATTTATCAAATACGTGATTTTCTATATACTTTCTCTCTGACATGTTAGAGCTCTTTGAAAAATCGTTTATACCAAAAATGATTCTAGTCCGATGACTGACGATAGAGCAATGTGAATGCTCCGGGTTGCCAGATAAGTTTATATTTTTTATTATTCTAGTTGTAAAAGTTGTCCCACTACAAAATCATAAAGAAATGTTCCATTTTATTTTGTTGAGATCCGTTGACAGTTTGGAGACGTTTAGTTTGTTGGGCACCTTTAGATTTGAACCAAAGCAAAGACTGTCTTTTATATTGACAATATAGTCCATTGACTGCTCTAACAATGGAAATACATGTCCCCAAAGATGGAAGGCAGGCAGGTGGGAGGAGGCAAGATCAGGTAGGACCATTATAGCCAATGATAGGGCAAATAGCGGTGAACAACAGGCCATAGAGAGAGCGATAGAGGACTCATCTTTGTATCTGTGCCATTATAGCATCTGTGACAGCATGAGCATCGCCATTAAGGCTATCTCCATTTTAAAGTAGTCAATTTTCTTCTTCGTTGGCTGATTTCCTTCAACTAATAGAAATCCCCACCCAGTTGACTACTTTAAAATGGTGGAAGCCCTCAATGGCAATGTCATTTTTTTTTTAAGTTGCTGAAATGCTACATTTCCACCTATATCAGTGCATTCATAACACAACCTAACTATTACAAAACTTCTATTGGATCAAATAAGCCTC
Source organism: Salmo salar (assembly GCF_905237065.1). Classification (NCBI taxonomy): domain Eukaryota; kingdom Metazoa; phylum Chordata; class Actinopteri; order Salmoniformes; family Salmonidae; genus Salmo; species Salmo salar. Next base: position 174,063 of record NW_025548487.1, on the reverse strand, counting down.
ACGTAGCAAATTAGCAATTACCTTTTTGTTGACAATTTTGACACTCATTGACCTCTATACGAACATTTCTCAATTCGTGGTCTTATTTATCGTGGACAGATTTCGGGCGAAGTAAAACGTCTCACTTTGCCTCTTCCTCTCTGACCAAAGCAACTGAAGAAACTTTGTTTTTCCTACATTATCTGGCAACCCTCATGCCTTCTCTACCAGAGGGTCGTCACTAGTTAACACAGCCACAAAGTCATAACCCCCCGCCTATTTCTACAAAATATCTTCTTAAACTCTGATTTTAAAACTAACACTGCTAACCTTGTACATAGCCCTAACATTAAATTAAGACAGTTTTTTCATGAATTTTTACGATTTGGCCTTTGTGGCTGTGTTATCTAGCAGAAACCCCACCAGAGAGGTTCTCCATCCTGGCATTTGCCTCCATCCTGGTCTCTCCGAAGTGCCCGGACCAAAAACAGGAAGTAAGTAACAAAATCAAACGTATAATTCAGTTTCTGCTTGAGGCTCGATGTGGTAAAAGGATAGAGCCAATGATGGAAACGGGCTGCAACATAAACACAACACAATAACACGCTGAAATGTAGACACCACAAGCTACTCTGATCTAACATGGCGTCGGAGACTTTTCGTCTTCTTTCATTTAGCTGGGCATGCTAGCTAGTTAGCATGATGTGCTATGGCTAACGTTAACTACCAGCACAGGGCCTCCAACTGCCAATAGCCTGGTTGTGTAATCATGTATACGTTGCTGCTACTGTTTTATCTATCCCGTTGCCTAGTTACTTTACCTGTATGTACATATCTACTTCAATAACCTCGTACCCCTACACATTGACTCGGTACTGGTACCCTGTGTATATGGCCAAGTTATTTTTTATTTGATGTGGCCGTTGTTGTAAAGCCTCTATTTTGACTAAGACACAGCCGTAACTATAAAAGCCTTACTGAACGAACGAAGCTAGTTAAATAATTCGTGTTTTAGCCAAAGTGCATTAGCTAGCAGCTAGCTAGTACCACTACTACGACTGGGTGCATCTCATTCCTATTAGTTGGCTTCCTTCACTCGTCTCTTCTCCTGTCATTCACTGATCTTGGGCTGAACAAGCTTCCCTACATGATATCCACAGGCTCAACTAGCTACATGATATCCACAGGCTCAGCTAGCTACATGATATTGACAGGCTCAGCTAGCTACATGATATCCACGGGCTCAGCTAGCTACATGATATCCATGGGCTCAGCTAGCTACATGATATCCATAGGCTCAGCTAGCTACATGATATCCACAGGCTCAGCTAGCTACATGATATCCATAGGCTCAGCTAGCTACATGGTATCCATAGGCTCAGCTAGCTACATGATATCCACAGGCTCAGCTAGCTACATGGTATCCACAGCTCAGCTAGCTACATGATATCCACAGGCTCAGCTAGCTACATGATATCCATAGGCTCAACTAGCTACATGATATCCACAGCTCAGCTAGCTACATGATATCCATAGGCTCAGCTAGCTACATGATATCCACAGGCTCAGCTAGCTACATGATATTGACAGGCTCAGCTAGCTACATGATATCCACGGGCTCAGCTAGCTACATGATATCCATGGGCTCAGCTAGCTACATGATATCCATAGGCTCAGCTAGCTACATGATATCCACAGGCTCAGCTAGCTACATGATATCCATAGGCTCAGCTAGCTACATGGTATCCATAGGCTCAGCTAGCTACATGATATCCACAGGCTCAGCTAGCTACATGGTATCCACAGCTCAGCTAGCTACATGATATCCACAGGCTCAGCTAGCTACATGATATCCATAGGCTCAACTAGCTACATGATATCCATAGGCTCAGCTAGCTACATGGTATCCATAGGCTCAGCTAGCTACATGGTATCCACAGGCTCAGCTAGCTACATGATATCCACAGGCTCAGCTAGCTACATGGTATTCACAGGCTCAGCTAGCTACATGTATTCATAGGCTCAGCTAGCTACATGATATCCATGGTATTCACAGGCTCAGCTAGCTACATGGTATTCACAGGCTTAGCTAGCTACATGATATTCACAGGCTCAGCTAGCTACATGATATTCACAGGCTCAGCTAGCTACATGTATTCATAGGCTCAGCTAGCTACATGATATCCATGGTATTCACAGGCTCAGCTAGCTACATGATACTCACAGGCTCAGCTAGCTACATGTATTCATAGGCTCAGCTAGCTACATGATATCCATGGTATTCACAAGCTCAGCTAGCTACATGGTATTCACAGGCTCAGCTAGCTACATGATATTCACAGGCACAGCTAGCTACATGATATTCACAGGCTCAGCTAGCTACAAGTATTCATAGGCTCAGCTAGCTACATGATATCCATGGTATTCACAGCCTCAGCTAGCTACATGGTATTCACAGGCTCAGCTAGCTACATGATATTCACAGGCTCAGCTAGCTACATGGTATTCACAGGCTCAGCAAGCTACATGGTATTCACAGGCTCAGCTAGCTACATGGTATTCACAGGCTCAGCTAGCTACATGATATCCATGTATTCACAGGCTCAGCTAGCTACATGATATTCACAGGCTCAGCTAGCTACATGATATTCACAGGCTCAGCTAGCTACATGGTATTCACAGGCTCAGCAAGCTACATGGTATTCACAGGCTCAGCTAGCTACATGATATTCACAGGCTCAGCTAGCTACATGATATCCATGGTATTCACAGGCTCAGCTAGCTACATGGTATTCACAGGCTCAGCTAGCTACATGGTATTCACAGGCTCAGCTAGCTACATGGTATTCACAGGCTCAGCTAGCTACATGGTATTCACAGGCTCAGCTAGCTACATGTATTCATAGGCTCAGCTAGCTACATGATATCCATGGTATTCACAGGCTCAGCTAGCTACATGATATTCACAGGCTCAGCTAGCTACATGTATTCATAGGCTCAGCTAGCTACATGATATCCATGGTATTCACAGGCTCAGCTAGCTACATGGTATTCACAGGCTCAGCTAGCTACATGGTATCCACAGGCTCAGCTAGCTACATGGTATCCACAGGCTCAGCTAGCTACATGGTATCCACAGGCTCAGCTAGCTACATGGTATCCACAGGCTCAGCTAGCTACATGGTATCCACAGGCTCAGCTAGCTACATGGTATCCACAGGCTCAGCTAGCTACATGGTATCCACAGGCTCAGCTAGCTACATGGTATTCGCAGGCTCAGCTAGCTACATGGTATCCACAGGCTCAGCTAGCTACATGGTATCCACAGGCTCAGCTAGCTACATGGTATTCGCAGGCTCAGCTAGCTACATGGTATCCACAGGCTCAGCTAGCTACATGGTATCCACAGGCTCAGCTAGCTACATGGTATCCATGGTATTCATGATATCCACAGGCTCAGCTAGCTACATGATATCCATGGTATTCACAGGCTCAGCTAGCTACATGGTATTCACAGGCTCAGCTAGCTACATGATATTCACAGGCTCAGCTAGCTACATGATATTCACAGGCTCAGCTAGCTACATGATATCCATGGTATTCACAGCCTCAGCTAGCTACATGGTATTCACAGCCTCAGCTAGCTACATGGTATTCACAGGCTCAGCTAGCTACATGATATTCACAGGCTCAGCTAGCTACATGGTATTCACAGGCTCAGCTAGCTACATGATATTCACAGGCTCAGCTAGCTACATGATATCCATGGTATTCACAGGCTCAGCTAGCTACATGGTATTCACAGGCTCAGCTAGCTACATGGTATTCACAGGCTCAGCTAGCTACATGGTATTCACAGGCTCAGCTAGCTACATGATATCCACAGGCTCAGCTAGCTACATGGTATCCACAGGCTCAGCTAGCTACATGATATTCACAGGCTCAGCTAGCTACATGATATTCACAGGCTCAGCTAGCTACATGGTATTCACAGGCTCAGCTAGCTACATGGTATTCACAGGCTCAGCTAGCTACATGGTATCCACAGGCTCAGCTAGCTACATGATATCCACAGGCTCAGCTAGCTACATGGTATCCACAGGCTCAGCTAGCTACATGGTATCCACAGGCTCAGCTAGCTACATGACATTCACAGGCTCTGCTAGCTACATGATATTCACAGGCTCAGCTAGCTACATGGTATCCATGGTATTCATGATATCCACAGGCTCAGCTAGCTACATGATATCCATGGTATTCACAGGCTCAGCTAGCTACATGGTATTCACAGGCTCAGCTAGCTACATGATATTCACAGGCTCAGCTAGCTACATGATATTCACAGGCTCAGCTAGCTACATGTATTCATAGGCTCAGCTAGCTACATGATATTCACAGGCTCAGCTAGCTACATGATATCCATGGTATTCACAGGCTCAGCTAGCTACATGGTATTCACAGGCTCAGCTAGCTACATGGTATTCACAGGCTCAGCTAGCTACATGATATCCATGGTATTCACAGGCTCAGCTAGCTACATGGTATTCACAGGCTCAGCTAGCTACATGATATCCACAGGCTCAGCTAGCTACATGGTATCCACAGGCTCAGCTAGCTACATGATATTCACAGGCTCAGTTAGCTACATGATATTCACAGGCTCAGCTAGCTACATGGTATTCACAGGCTCAGCTAGCTACATGGTATTCACAGGCTCAGCTAGCTACATGGTATCCACAGGCTCAGCTAGCTACATGATATCCACAGGCTCAGCTAGCTACATGGTATCCACAGGCTCAGCTAGCTACATGGTATCCACAGGCTCAGCTAGCTACATGATATTCACAGGCTCCGCTAGCTACATGATATTCACAGGCTCAGCTAGCTACATGGTATCCATGGTATTCATGATATCCACAGGCTCAGCTAGCTACATGATATCCATGGTATTCACAGGCTCAGCTAGCTACATGGTATTCACAGGCTCAGCTAGCTACATGATATTCACAGGCTCAGCTAGCTACATGATATTCACAGGCTCAGCTAGCTACATGATATTCACAGGCTCAGCTAGCTACATGATATCCATGATATTCACAGGCTCAGCTAGCTACATGGTATTCACAGGCTCAGCTAGCTACATGGTATTCACAGGCTCAGCTAGCTACATGGTATTCACAGGCTCAGCTAGCTACATGGTATTCACAGGCTCAGCTAGCTACATGATATTCACAGGCTCAGCTAGCTACATGATATTCACAGGCTCAGCTAGCTACATGTATTCATAGGCTCAGCTAGCTACATGATATCCATGGTATTCACAGGCTCAGCTAGCTACATGTATTCATAGGCTCAGCTAGCTACATGATATCCATGGTATTCACAGGCTCAGCTAGCTACATGGTATCCACAGGCTCAGCTAGCTACATGGTATCCACAGGCTCAGCTAGCTACATGGTATTCACAGGCTCAGCTAGCTACATGGTATTCACAGGCTCAGCTAGCTACATGGTATCCACAGGCTCAGCTAGCTACATGGTATCCACAGGCTCAGCTAGCTACATGGTATCCACAGGCTCAGCTAGCTACATGGTATCCACAGGCTCAGCTAGCTACATGGTATCCACAGGCTCAGCTAGCTACATGGTATCCACAGGCTCAGCTAGCTACATGGTATTCGCAGGCTCAGCTAGCTACATGGTATCCGCAGGCTCAGCTAGCTACATGGTATCCGCAGGCTCAGCTAGCTACATGGTATCCACAGGCTCAGCTAGCTACATGGTATCCACAGGCTCAGCTAGCTACATGGTATCCACAGGCTCAGCTAGCTACATGATATTCACAGGCTCAGCTAGCTACATGGTATCCATGGTATTCATGATATCCACAGGCTCAGCTAGCTACATGATATCCACAGGCTCAGCTAGCTACATGTATCCATGCGATATCCACAGGCTCAGCTAGCTACATGGTATCCATGGTATTCATGGTATCCACAGGCTCAGCTAGCTACATGGTATCCACAGGCTCAGCTAGCTACATGATATTCAAAGGCTCAGCTAGCTACATGATATCCACAGTCTCAGCTAGCTACATGGTATCCATGGTATTCATGATATCCACAGGCTCAGCTAGCTACATGATATCCATGGGCTCAGCTAGCTACATGGTATCCATAGGCTCAGCTAGCTACATGGTATCCACAGGCTCAGCTAGCTACATGGTATCCACAGGCTCAGCTAGCTACATGTATTCATAGGCTCAGCTAGCTACATGATATCCATGGTATTCACAGGCTCAGCTAGCTACATGGTATTCACAGGCTCTGCTAGCTACATGTATTCATAGGCTCAGCTAGCTACATGATATCCATGGTATTCACAGGCTCAGCTAGCTACATGGTATTCACAGGCTCAGCTAGCTACATGACCATGGTATTCACAGGCTCAGCTAGCTACATGGTATTCACAGGCTCAGCTAGCTACATGATATTCACAGGCTCAGCTAGCTACATGATATCATATCACAGGCTCAGCTAGCTACATGGTATCCACAGGCTCAGCTAGCTACATGCATGGTATCCACAGGCTCAGCTAGCTACATGGTATCCACAGGCTCAGCTAGCTACATGATATTCGCAGGCTCAGCTAGCTACATGATATCCGCAGGCTCAGCTAGCTACATGGTATCCACAGGCTCAGCTAGCTACATGGTATCCACAGGCTCAGCTAGCTACATGGTATCCACAGGCTCAGCTAGCTACATGATATCCACAGGCTCAGCTAGCTACATGGTATCCACAGCCTCAGCTAGCTACATGATATCCACAGGCTCAGCTAGCTACATGATATCCATGGTATCGGCTCAGCTAGCTACATGATATCCACAGGCTCAGCTAGCTACATGATATCCACAGGCTCAGCTAGCTACATGATATCCACAGGCTCAGCTAGCTACATGGTATCCACGGCTCTACTACATGATATCCACAGGCTCAGCTAGCTAAATGGTATCCACAGGCTCAGCTAGCTACATGGTATCCACAGGCTCAGCTAGCTACATGGTATCCATGGTATTCATGATATCCACAGGCTCAGCTAGCTACATGATATCCACAGTCTCAGCTAGCTACATGGTATCCATGGTATTCATGATATCCACAGGCTCAGCTAGCTACATGATATCCATGGGCTCAGCTAGCTACATGGTATCCATAGGCTCAGCTAGCTACATGGTATCCACAGGCTCAGCTAGCTACATGGTATCCACAGGCTCAGCTAGCTACATGTATTCATAGGCTCAGCTAGCTACAAGATATCCATGGTATTCACAGGCTCAGCTAGCTACATGGTATTCACAGGCTCAGCTAGCTACATGTATTCATAGGCTCAGCTAGCTACATGATATCCATGGTATTCACAGGCTCAGCTAGCTACATGTATTCATAGGCTCAGCTAGCTACATGATATCCATGGTATTCACAGGCTCAGCTAGCTACATGGTATTCACAGGCTCAGCTAGCTACATGATATTCACAGGCTCAGCTAGCTACATGATATTCACAGGCTCAGCTAGCTACATGTATTCATAGGCTCAGCTAGCTACATGATATCCATGGTATTCACAGGCTCAGCTAGCTACATGGTATTCACAGGCTCAGCTAGATACATGATATTCACAGGCTCAGCTAGCTACATGATATCCACAGGCTCAGCTAGCTACATGGTATCCACAGGCTCAGCTAGCTACATGGTATCCACAGGCGCAGCTAGCTACATGGCATTCACAGGCTCAGCTAGCTACATGATATTCACAGGCTCAGCTAGCTACATGATATTCACAGCCTCAGCTAGCTACATGTATTCATAGGCTCAGCTAGCTACATGATATCCATGTCACAGGCTCAGCTAGCTACATGGTATCCACAGGCTCAGATAGCTACATGGTATCCACAGGCTCAGCTAGCTACATGGTATCCACAGGCTCAGCTAGCTACATGGTATCCACAGGCTCAGCTAGCTACATGATATCCACAGGCTCAGCTAGCTACATGGTATCCATCTGGCTCAGCTAGCTACATGATATCCACAGGCTCAGCTAGCTACATGATATCCACAGGCTCAGCTAGCTACATTATATCCACAGGCTCAGCTAGCTACATGATATCCATGGTATCCACAGGCTCAGCTAGCTACATGGTATCCACAGGCTCAGCTAGCTACATGGTATCCACAGGCTCAGCTAGCTACATGGTATCCATAGGCTCAGCTAGCTACATGGTATCCACAGGCTCAGCTAGCTACATGGTATCCACAGGCTCAGCTAGCTACATGTATTCATAGGCTCAGCTAGCTACATGGTATCCATGTATTCACAGGCTCAGCTAGCTACATGGTATTCACAGGCTCTGCTAGCTACATGTATTCATAGGCTCAGCTAGCTACATGATATCCATGGTATTCACAGGCTCAGCTAGCTACATGGTATTCACAGGCTCAGCTAGCTACATGGTATTCATAGGCTCAGCTAGCTACATGATATCCATGGTATTCACAGGCTCAGCTAGCTACATGTATTCATAGGCTCAGCTAGCTACATGATATCCATGGTATCCACAGGCTCAGATAGCTACATGGTATCCACAGGCTCAGCTAGCTACATGGTATCCACAGGCTCAGCTAGCTACATGGTATCCACAGGCTCAGCTAGCTACATGGTATCCACAGGCTCAGCTAGCTACATGGTATTCGCAGGCTCAGCTAGCTACATGATATCCTCAGGCTCAGCTAGCTACATGGTATCCACAGGCTCAGCTAGCTACATGGTATCCACAGGCTCAGCTAGCTACATGGTATCCACAGGCTCAGCTAGCTACATGGTATCCACAGGCTCAGCTAGCTACATGGTATCCACAGGCTCAGCTAGCTACATGGTATCCACAGGCTCAGCTAGCTACATGGTATCCATGGTATCATGATATCCACAGGCTCAGCTAGCTACATGATATCCACAGGCTCAGCTAGCTACATGGTATCCACAGGCTCAGCTAGCTACATGGTATCCATGGTATCATATATCCACAGGCTCAGCTAGCTAAATGATATCCACAGGCTCAGCTAGCTACATGATATCCACAGGCTCAGCTAGCTACATGATATCCACAGGCTCAGCTAGCTACATTATATCCACAGGCTCAGCTAGCGACATGATATCCATGGTATCCACAGGCTCAGCTAGCTACATGGTATCCACAGGCTCAGCTAGCTACATGGTATCCACAGGCTCAGCTAGCTACATGGTATCCATAGGCTCAGCTAGCTACATGGTATCCACAGGCTCAGCTAGCTACATGGTATCCACAGGCTCAGCTAGCTACATGTATTCATAGGCTCAGCTAGCTACATGATATCCATGGTATTCACAGGCTCAGCTAGCTACATGGTATTCACAGGCTCTGCTAGCTACATGTATTCATAGGCTCAGCTAGCTACATGATATCCATGGTATTCACAGGCTCAGCTAGCTACATGGTATTCACAGGCTCAGCTAGCTACATGTATTCATAGGCTCAGCTAGCTACATGATATCCATGGTATTCACAGGCTCAGCTAGCTACATGTATTCATAGGCTTAGCTAGCTACATGATATCCATGGTATCCACAGGCTCAGATAGCTACATGGTATCCACAGGCTCAGCTAGCTACATGGTATCCACAGGCTCAGCTAGCTACATGGTATCCACAGGCTCAGCTAGCTACATGGTATCCACAGGCTCAGCTAGCTACATGGTATTCGCAGGCTCAGCTAGCTACATGATATCCGCAGGCTCAGCTAGCTACATGGTATCCACAGGCTCAGCTAGCTACATGGTATCCACAGGCTCAGCTAGCTACATGGTATCCACAGGCTCAGCTAGCTACATGGTATCCACAGGCTCAGCTAGCTACATGGTATCCACAGGCTCAGCTAGCTACATGATATCCACAGGCTCAGCTAGCTACATGGTATCCATGGTATTCATGATATCCACAGGCTCAGCTAGCTAAATGATATCCACAGGCTCAGCTAGCTACATGATATCCACAGGCTCAGCTAGCTACATGGTATCCATGGTATTCATGATATCCACAGGCTCAGCTAGCTAAATGATATCCACAGGCTCAGCTAGCTACATGATATCCACAGGCTCAGCTAGCTACATGGTATCCATGGTATTCATGATATCCACAGGCTCAGCTAGCTACATGATATCCACAGGCTCAGCTAGCTACATGATATCCACAGGCTCAGCTAGCTACATGGTATCCATGGTATTCATGATATCCACAGGCTCAGCTAGCTACATGATATCCACAGTCTCAGCTAGCTACATGGTATCCATGGTATTCATGATATCCACAGGCTCAGCTAGCTACATGATATCCATGGGCTCAGCTAGCTACATGGTATCCATAGGCTCAGCTAGCTACATGGTATCCACAGGCTCAGCTAGCTACATGGTATCCACAGGCTCAGCTAGCTACATGTATTCATAGGCTCAGCTAGCTACAAGATATCCATGGTATTCACAGGCTCAGCTAGCTACATGGTATTCACAGGCTCAGCTAGCTACATGTATTCATAGGCTCAGCTAGCTACATGATATCCATGGTATTCACAGGCTCAGCTAGCTACATGTATTCATAGGCTCAGCTAGCTACATGATATCCATGGTATTCACAGGCTCAGCTAGCTACATGGTATTCACAGGCTCAGCTAGCTACATGATATTCACAGGCTCAGCTAGCTACATGATATTCACAGGCTCAGCTAGCTACATGTATTCATAGGCTCAGCTAGCTACATGATATCCATGGTATTCACAGGCTCAGCTAGCTACATGGTATTCACAGGCTCAGCTAGATACATGATATTCACAGGCTCAGCTAGCTACATGATATTCACAGGCTCAGCTAGCTACATGGTATTCACAGGCTCAGCTAGCTACATGGTATTCACAGGCGCAGCTAGCTACATGACATTCACAGGCTCAGCTAGCTACATGATATTCACAGGCTCAGCTAGCTACATGATATTCACAGCCTCAGCTAGCTACATGTATTCATAGGCTCAGCTAGCTACATGATATCCATGGTATTCACAGGCTCAGCTAGCTACATGGTATCCACAGGCTCAGATAGCTACATGATATCCACAGGCTCAGCTAGCTACATGATATCCACAGGCTCAGCTAGCTACATGATATCCACAGGCTCAGCTAGCTACATGATATCCACAGGCTCAGCTAGCTACATGGTATCCATCTGCTCAGCTAGCTACATGATATTCACAGGCTCAGCTAGCTACATGATATCCACAGGCTCAGCTAGCTACATTATATCCACAGGCTCAGCTAGCGACATGATATCCATGGTATCCACAGGCTCAGCTAGCTACATGGTATCCACAGGCTCAGCTAGCTACATGGTATCCACAGGCTCAGCTAGCTACATGGTATCCACAGGCTCAGCTAGCTACATGATATCCATAGGCTCAGCTAGCTACATGGTAGCCACAGGCTCAGCTAGCTACATGGTATTCACAGGCTCAGCTAGCTACATGATATCCACAGGCTCAGCTAGCTACATGGTATCCACAGGCTCAGCTAGCTACATGGTATCCATAGGCTCAGCTAGCTACATGGTATCCACAGGCTCAGCTAGCTACATGGTATCCACAGGCTCAGCTAGCTACATGGTATCCACAGGCTCAGCTAGCTACATGGTATCCACAGGCTCTGCTAGCTACATGGTATCCACAGGCTCTGCTAGCTACATGGTATCCACAGGCTCAGCTAGCTACATGATATCCACAGGCTCAGCTAGCTACATTATATCCACAGGCTCAGCTAGCTACATGATATCCATGGTATCCACAGGCTCAGCTAGCTACATGGTATCCACAGGCTCAGCTAGCTACATGGTATCCACAGGCTCAGCTAGCTACATGGTATCCACAGGCTCAGCTAGCTACATGATATCCATAGGCTCAGCTAGCTACATGGTATCCACAGGCTCAGCTAGCTACATGGTATCCATGGTATCCACAGGCTCAGCTAGCTACATGATATTCACAGGCTCAGCTAGCTACATGGTATCCACAAGCTCAGCTAGCTACATGATATCCACAGGCTCAGCTAGCTACATGTTATTCACAGGCCCAGCTAGCTACATGGTATCCACAGGCTCAGCTAGCTACATGATATCCATAGGCTCAGATAGCTACATGGTATCCACAGGCTCATCTAGCTACATGGTATCCACAGGCTCAGCTAGCTACATGGTATCCACAGGCTCAGCTAGCTACATGTATTCATAGGCTCAGCTAGCTACATGATATCCATGGTATTCACAGGCTCAGCTAGCTACATGGTATTCACAGGCTCAGCTAGCTACATGATATTCACAGGCTCAGCTAGCTACATGATATTCACAGGCTCAGCTAGCTACATGTATTCATAGGCTCAGCTAGCTACATGATATCCATGGTATTCACAGGCTCAGCTAGCTACATGGTATCCACAGGCTCAGCTAGCTACATGATATCCACAGGCTCAGCTAGCTACATGATATCCACAGGCTCAGCTAGCTACATGGTATCCACAGGCTCAGCTAGCTACATGATATCCACAGGCTCAGCTAGCTACATGATATTCACAGGCTCAGCTAGCTACATGATATTCACAGCCTCAGCTAGCTACATGTATTCATAGGCTCAGCTAGCTACATGATATCCATGGTATTCACAGGCTCAGCTAGCTACATGGTATCCACAGGCTCAGCTAGCTACATGATATCCACAGGCTCAGCTAGCTACATGGTATCCACAGGCTCAGCTAGCTACATGGTATCCACAGGCTCAGCTAGCTACATGGTATCCACAGGCTCAGCTAGCTACATGATATCCACAGGCTCAGCTAGCTACATGGTATCCATCGGCTCAGCTAGCTACATGATATTCACAGGCTCAGCTAGCTACATGATATCCACAGGCTCAGCTAGCTACATTATATCCACAGGCTCAGCTAGCGACATGATATCCATGGTATCCACAGGCTCAGCTAGCTACATGGTATCCACAGGCTCAGCTAGCTACATGGTATCCACAGGCTCAGCTAGCTACATGGTATCCACAGGCTCAGCTAGCTACATGATATCTATGGGCTCAGCTAGCTACATGGTATCCACAGGCTCAGCTAGCTACATGGTATTCACAGGCTCAGCTAGCTACATGGTATCCACAGGCTCAGCTAGCTACATGATATCCATAGGCTCAGCTAGCTACATGGTATCCACAGGCTCAGCTAGCTACATGGTATTCACAGGCTCAGCTAGCTACATGATATCCACAGGCTCAGCTAGCTACATGGTATCCACAGGCTCAGCTAGCTACATGGTATCCACAGGCTCAGCTAGCTACATGGTATCCACAGGCTCAGCTAGCTACATGGTATCCACAGGCTCAGCTAGCTACATGGTATCCACAGGCTCAGCTAGCTACATGGTATCCATGGTATCCACAGGCTCAGCTAGCTACATGGTATCCACAGGCTCAGCTAGCTACATGATATACACAGGCTCAGCTAGCTACATGATATCCACAGCCTCAGCTAGCTACATGTATTCATAGGCTCAGCTAGCTACATGATATCCATGGTATTCACAGGCTCAGCTAGCTACATGGTATCCACAGGCTCAGCTAGCTACATGATATCCACAGGCTCAGCTAGCTACATGGTATCCACAGGCTCAGCTAGCTACATGGTATCCACAGGCTCAGCTAGCTACATGATATCCACAGGCTCAGCTAGCTACATGATATCCACAGGCTCAGCTAGCTACATGGTATCCATCGGCTCAGCTAGCTACATGATATTCACAGGCTCAGCTAGCTACATGATATCCACAGGCTCAGCTAGCTACATTATATCCACAGGCTCAGCTAGCTACATGATATCCATGGTATCCACAGGCTCAGCTAGCTACATGGTATCCACAGGCTCAGCTAGCTACATGGTATCCACAGGCTCAGCTAGCTACATGATATCCATAGGCTCAGCTAGCTACATGGTATCCACAGGCTCAGCTAGCTACATGGTATTCACAGGCTCAGCTAGCTACATGATATCCACAGGCTCAGCTAGCTACATGATATTCACAGGCTCAGCTAGCTACATGTATTCATAGGCTCAGCTAGCTACATGATATCCATGGTATTCACAGGCTCAGCTAGCTACATGGTATTCACAGGCTCAGCTAGATACATGATATTCACAGGCTCAGCTAGCTACATGATATTCACAGGCTCAGCTAGCTACATGGTATTCACAGGCTCAGCTAGCTACATGATATTCACAGGCTCAGCTAGCTACATGATATTCACAGGCTCAGCTAGCTACATGATATTCACAGCCTCAGCTAGCTACATGTATTCATAGGCTCAGCTAGCTACATGATATCCATGGTATTCACAGGCTCAGCTAGCTACATGGTATCCACAGGCTCAGCTAGCTACATGATATCCACAGGCTCAGCTAGCTACATGGTATCCACAGGCTCAGCTAGCTACATGGTATCCACAGGCTCAGCTAGCTACATGATATCCACAGGCTCAGCTAGCTACATGATATCCACAGGCTCAGCTAGCTACATGGTATCCATCGGCTCAGCTAGCTACATGATATTCACAGGCTCAGCTAGCTACATGATATCCACAGGCTCAGCTAGCTACATGATATCCACAGGCTCAGCTAGCGACATGATATCCATGGTATCCACAGGCTCAGCTAGCTACATGGTATCCACAGGCTCAGCTAGCTACATGGTATCCACAGGCTCAGCTAGCTACATGGTATCCACAGGCTCAGCTAGCTACATGATATCTATGGGCTCAGCTAGCTACATGGTATCCACAGGCTCAGCTAGCTACATGGTATTCACAGGCTCAGCTAGCTACATGATATCCACAGGCTCAGCTAGCTACATGGTATCCACAGGCTCAGCTAGCTACATGGTATCCACAGGCTCAGCTAGCTACATGATATCCATAGGCTCAGCTAGCTACATGGTATCCACAGGCTCAGCTAGCTACATGGTATTCACAGGCTCAGCTAGCTACATGATATCCACAGGCTCAGCTAGCTACATGGTATCCACAGGCTCAGCTAGCTACATGGTATCCATAGGCTCAGCTAGCTACATGGTATCCACAGGCTCAGCTAGCTAAATGATATCCACAGGCTCAGCTAGCTACATGATATCCACAGGCTCAGCTAGCTACATGGTATCCATGGTATTCATGATATCCACAGGCTCAGCTAGCTAAATGATATCCACAGGCTCAGCTAGCTACATGATATTCACAGGCTCAGCTAGCTACATGATATTCACAGCCTCAGCTAGCTACATGTATTCATAGGCTCAGCTAGCTACATGGTATCCATGGTATCACAGGCTCAGCTAGCTACATGGTATCCACAGGCTCAGCTAGCTACATGATATCCACAGGCTCAGCTAGCTACATGGTATCCACAGGCTCAGCTAGCTACATGGTATCCACAGGCTCAGCTAGCTACATGATATCCACAGGCTCAGCTAGCTACATGATATCCACAGGCTCAGCTAGCTACATGGTATCCATCGGCTCAGCTAGCTACATGATATTCACAGGCTCAGCTAGCTACATGATATTCACAGGCTCAGCTAGCTACATGATATCCACAGGCTCAGCTAGCTACATGATATCCATGGTATCCACAGGCTCAGCTAGCTACATGGTATCCACAGGCTCAGCTAGCTACATGGTATCCACAGGCTCAGCTAGCTACATGATATCCACAGGCTCAGCTAGCTACATGGTATCCACAGGCTCAGCTAGCTACATGGTATTCACAGGCTCAGCTAGCTACATGGTATCCACAGGCTCAGCTAGCTACATGGTATCCACAGGCTCAGCTAGCTACATGGTATCCACAGGCTCAGCTAGCTACATGGTATCCACAGGCTCAGCTAGCTACATGGTATCCACAGGCTCAGCTAGCTACATGGTATCCACAGGCTCAGCTAGCTACATGATATCCACAGGCTCTGCTAGCTACATGGTATCCACAGGCTCTGCTAGCTACATGGTATCCACAGGCTCAGCTAGCTACATGGTATCCACAGGCTCAGCTAGCTACATGGTATCCACAGGCTCAGCTAGCTACATGGTATCCACAGGCTCAGCTAGCTACATGGTATCCACAGGCTCAGCTAGCTACATGGTATCCACAGGCTCAGCTAGCTACATGATATCCATAGGCTCAGCTAGCTACATGGTATCCACAGGCTCAGCTAGCTACATGGTATCCACAGGCTCAGCTAGCTACATGATATCCACAGGCTCAGCTAGCTACATGGTATCCACAGGCTCAGCTAGCTACATGGTATCCACAGGCTCAGCTAGCTACATGGTATCCACAGGCTCAGCTAGCTACATGGTATCCACAGGCTCAGCTAGCTACATGGTATCCACAGGCTCAGCTAGCTACATGGTATCCACAGGCTCAGCTAGCTACATGGTATCCACAGGCTCTGCTAGCTACATGGTATCCACAGGCTCAGCTAGCTACATGGTATCCACAGGCTCAGCTAGCTACATGATATCCACAGGCTCAGCTAGCTACATGGTATCCACAGGCTCAGCTAGCTACATGGTATCCACAGGCTCAGCTAGCTACATGGTATCCACAGGCTCAGCTAGCTACATGGTATCCACAGGCTCAGCTAGCTACATGGTATCCACAGGCTCAGCTAGCTACATGGTATCCACAGGCTCTGCTAGCTACATGGTATCCACAGGCTCAGCTAGCTACATGGTATCCATAGGCTCAGCTAGCTACATGGTATCCACAGGCTCAGCTAGCTACATTATATCCACAGGCTCAGCTAGCGACATGATATCCATGGTATCCACAGGCTCAGCTAGCTACATGGTATCCACAGGCTCAGCTAGCTACATGGTATCCACAGGCTCAGCTAGCTACATGGTATCCACAGGCTCAGCTAGCTACATGGTATCCACAGGCTCAGCTAGCTACATGGTATCCACAGGCTCAGCTAGCTACATGGTATCCACAGGCTCAGCTAGCTACATGGTATCCACAGGCTCAGCTAGCTACATGGTATCCACAGGCTCAGCTAGCTACATGGTATCCACAGGCTCAGCTAGCTACATGGTATCCACAGGCTCAGCTAGCTACATGATATCCACAGGCTCAGCTAGCTACATGGTATCCACAGGCTCAGCTAGCTACATGGTATCCATAGGCTCAGCTAGCTACATGATATCCACAGGCTCAGCTAGCTACATTATATCCACAGGCTCAGCTAGCTACATTATATCCACAGGCTCAGCTAGCTACATGATATCCATGGTATCCACAGGCTCAGCTAGCTACATGGTATCCACAGGCTCAGCTAGCTACATGATATCCATTGGCTCAGCTAGCTACATGGTATCCACAGGCTCAGCTAGCTACATGGTATCCATGGTATCCACAGGCTCAGCTAGCTACATGATATTCACAGGCTCAGCTAGCTACATGGTATTCACAGGCGCAGCTAGCTACATGACATTCACAGGCTCAGCTAGCTACATGATATTCACAGGCTCAGCTAGCTACATGATATTCACAGCCTCAGCTAGCTACATGTATTCATAGGCTCAGCTAGCTACATGATATCCATGGTATTCACAGGCTCAGCTAGCTACATGGTATCCACAGGCTCAGCTAGCTACATGATATCCACAGGCTCAGCTAGCTACATGGTATCCACAGGCTCAGCTAGCTACATGGTATCCACAGGCTCAGCTAGCTACATGATATCCACAGGCTCAGCTAGCTACATGGTATCCATCGGCTCAGCTAGCTACATGATATTCACAGGCTCAGCTAGCTACATGATATCCACAGGCTCAGCTAGCTACATTATATCCACAGGCTCAGCTAGCTACATGATATCCATGGTATCCACAGGCTCAGCTAGCTACATGGTATCCACAGGCTCAGCTAGCTACATGGTATCCACAGGCTCAGCTAGCTACATGGTATCCACAGGCTCAGCTAGCTACATGATATCCACAGGCTCAGCTAGCTACATGGTAGCCACAGGCTCAGCTAGCTACATGGTATCCACAGGCTCAGCTAGCTACATGATATCCACAGGCTCAGCTAGCTACATGGTATCCACAGGCTCAGCTAGCTACATGGTATCCACAGGCTCAGCTAGCTACATGGTATCCACAGGCTCAGCTAGCTACATGGTATCCACAGGCTCAGCTAGCTACATGGTATCCACAGGCTCAGCTAGCTACATGATATCCACAGGCTCTGCTAGCTACATGGTATCCACAGGCTCAGCTAGCTACATGGTATCCACAGGCTCAGCTAGCTACATGATATCCACAGGCTCAGCTAGCTACATTATATCCACAGGCTCAGCTAGCTACATGATATCCACAGGCTCAGCTAGCTACATTATATCCACAGGCTCAGCTAGCTACATGGTATCCACAGGCTCAGCTAGCTACATGGTATCCACAGGCTCAGCTAGCTACATGGTATCCACAGGCTCAGCTAGCTACATGGTATCCACAGGCTCAGCTAGCTACATGATATCCACAGGCTCAGCTAGCTACATGGTATCCACAGGCTCAGCTAGCTACATGGTATCCATGGTATCCACAGGCTCAGCTAGCTACATGATATTCACAGGCTCAGCTAGCTACATGGTATCCACAAGCTCAGCTAGCTACATGATATCCACAGGCTCAGCTAGCTACATTATATCCACAGGCTCAGCTAGCTACATGATATCCATGGTATCCACAGGCTCAGCTAGCTACATGGTATCCACAGGCTCAGCTAGCTACATGGTATCCACAGGCTCAGCTAGCTACATGGTATCCACAGGCTCAGCTAGCTACATGATATCCACAGGCTCAGCTAGCTACATGGTATCCACAGGCTCAGCTAGCTACATGGTATCCATGGTATCCACAGGCTCAGCTAGCTACATGATATTCACAGGCTCAGCTAGCTACATGGTATCCACAAGCTCAGCTAGCTACATGATATCCACAGGCTCAGCTAGCTACATGTTATTCACAGGCCCAGCTAGCTACATGGTATCCACAGGCTCAGCTAGCTACATGATATCCATAGGCTCAGATAGCTACATGGTATCCACAGGCTCAGCTAGCTACATGTATTCATAGGCTCAGCTAGCTACATGATATCCATGGTATTCACAGGCTTAGCTAGCTACATGGTATTCACAGGCTCAGCTAGCTACATGGTATCCATAGGCTCAGCTAGCTACATGATATCCACAGGCTCAGCTAGCTACATTATATCCACAGGCTCAGCTAGCTACATTATATCCACAGGCTCAGCTAGCTACATGATATCCATGGTATCCACAGGCTCAGCTAGCTACATGGTATCCACAGGCTCAGCTAGCTACATGATATCCATTGGCTCAGCTAGCTACATGGTATCCACAGGCTCAGCTAGCTACATGGTATCCACCAGGCTCAGCTAGCTACATGATATTCACAGGCTCAGCTAGCTACATGGTATTCACAGGCGCAGCTACATACATTCACAGGCTCAGCTAGCTACATGATATTCACAGGCTCAGCTAGCTACATGATATTCACAGCCTCAGCTAGCTACATGTATTCACAGGCTCAGCTAGCTACATGATATCCATGGTATTCACAGGCTCAGCTAGCTACATGGTATCCACAGGCTCAGCTAGCTACATGATATCCACAGGCTCAGCTAGCTACATGGTATCCACAGGCTCAGCTAGCTACATGGTATCCACAGGCTCAGCTAGCTACATGGTATCCACAGGCTCAGCTAGCTACATGATATCCACAGGCTCAGCTAGCTACATGGTATCCATCTGCTCAGCTAGCTACATGATATTCACAGGCTCAGCTAGCTACATGATATCCACAGGCTCAGCTAGCTACATTATATCCACAGGCTCAGCTAGCTACATGATATCCATGGTATCCACAGGCTCAGCTAGCTACATGGTATCCACAGGCTCAGCTAGCTACATGGTATCCACAGGCTCAGCTAGCTACATGATATCCATAGGCTCAGCTAGCTACATGGTAGCCACAGGCTCAGCTAGCTACATGGTATTCACAGGCTCAGCTAGCTACATGATATCCACAGGCTCAGCTAGCTACATGGTATCCACAGGCTCAGCTAGCTACATGGTATCCATAGGCTCAGCTAGCTACATGGTATCCACAGGCTCAGCTAGCTACATGGTATCCACAGGCTCAGCTAGCTACATGGTATCCACAGGCTCAGCTAGCTACATGATATCCACAGGCTCTGCTAGCTACATGGTATCCACAGGCTCTGCTAGCTACATGGTATCCACAGGCTCAGCTAGCTACATGGTATCCACAGGCTCAGCTAGCTACATTATATCCACAGGCTCAGCTAGCTACATGATATCCATGGTATCCACAGGCTCAGCTAGCTACATGGTATCCACAGGCTCAGCTAGCTACATGGTATCCACAGGCTCAGCTAGCTACATGGTATCCACAGGCTCAGCTAGCTACATGATATCCATAGGCTCAGCTAGCTACATGGTATCCACAGGCTCAGCTAGCTACATGGTATCCATGGTATCCACAGGCTCAGCTAGCTACATGGTATTCACAGGCTCAGCTAGCTACATGGTATCCACAGGCTCAGCTAGCTACATGATATCCACAGGCTCAGCTAGCTACATGTTATTCACAGGCCCAGCTAGCTACATGGTATCCACAGGCTCAGCTAGCTACATGATATCCATAGGCTCAGCTAGCTACATGGTATCCACAGGCTCATCTAGCTACATGGTATCCACAGGCTCAGCTAGCTACATGGTATCCACAGGCTCAGCTAGCTACATGGTATCCACAGGCTCAGCTAGCTACATGATATCCATGGTATCACAGGCTCAGCTAGCTACATGGTATCCACAGGCTCAGCTAGCTACATGGTATCCACAGGCTCAGCTAGCTACATGGTATTCACAGGCTCAGCTAGCTACATGGTATTCATAGGCTCAGCTAGCTACATGGTATCTATGGTATTCACAGGCTCAGCTAGCTACATGGTATTCACAGGCTCAGCTAGATACATGATATTCACAGGCTCAGCTAGCTACATGGTATCCACAGGCTCAGCTAGCTACATGGTATTCACAGGCGCAGCTAGCTACATGATATCCACAGGCTCAGCTAGCTACATGATATCCACAGGCTCAGCTAGCTACATGATATTCACAGCCTCAGCTAGCTACATGTATTCATAGGCTCAGCTAGCTATCCATGCGTATTCACAGGCTCAGCTAGCTACATGGTATCCACAGGCTCAGCTAGCTACATGGTATCCACAGGCTCAGCTAGCTACATGATATCCACAGGCTCAGCTAGCTACATGGTATCCACAGGCTCAGCTAGCTACATGGTATCCACAGGCTCA
>NW_025548487.1:52500-142500 GCF_905237065.1 Salmo salar | reverse complement strand
TCCCCCCACATCATCAGCCCCTCCCCACATCATCATCATCGTAGCCCCTCCCCCCACATCATCGCAGCCCCTCCCCCCACATCATCATCAGCCCCTCCCCCCACATCATCATCAGCCCCTCCCCCACATCATCATCAGCCCCTCCCCCCACATCATCATCAGCCCCTCCCCCACATCATCATCAGCCCCTCCCCCACATCATCATCAGCCCCTCCCCCCACATCATCATCATCGTAGCCCCTCCCCCCACATCATTGTAGCCCCTCCCCCACATCATCATCGTAGCCCCTCCCCCCACATCATCATCGTAGCCCCTCCCCCCACATCATCATCGTAGCCCCTCCCCCCACATCATCGTAACCCCCCACATCATCATCGTAGCCCCTCCCCCCACATCATCGTAGCCCCCCCACATCATCGTAGCCCCCCCACATCATCGTAGCCCCCCCCCACATCATCGTAGCCCCTCCCCCCACATCATCATCGTAGCCCCTCCCCCCCACATCATCGTAACCCCCCCCACATCATCGTAACCCCCCCACATCATCGTAACCCCCCCACATCATCGTAACCCCCCCACATCATCGTAGCCCCCCCCACATCATCGTAGCCCCCCCCACATCATCGTAACCCCCCCACATCATCGTAACCCCCCCACATCATCGTAACCCCCACATCATCGTAACCCCCCCACATCATCGTAACCCCCCACATCATCGTAACCCCCCCACATCATCGTAGCCCCTCCCCCACATCATCATCGTAGCCCCTCCCCCACATCATCATCGTAGCCCCTCCCCCCACATCATCATCGTAGCCCCTCCCCCCACATCATCGTAACCCCCCCACATCATCGTAGCCCCCCCCACATCATCGTAACCCCCCCACATCATCGTAACCCCCCCACATCATCGTAGCCCCCCACATCATCGTAGCCCCCCCACATCATCGTAGCCCCTCCCCCCACATCATCGTAACCCCCCCCACATCATCGTAGCCCCCCCACATCATCGTAGCCCCCCCACATCATCGTAGCCCCCCCCCACATCATCGTAGCCCCTCCCCCACATCATCGTAGCCCCCCCCCACATCATCGTAACCCCCCACATCATCGTAGCCCCCCCACATCATCGTAGCCCCCCCCCACATCATCGTAGCCCCCCCCACATCATCGTAGCCCCCCCACATCATCGTAGCCCCCCACATCATCGTAGCCCCCCCACATCATCGTAACCCCCCCCACATCATCGTAGCCCCCCAGAGTTTTAGTGTGTTGGTGTGTGTGATCTGACGTTGTTGTTGTTGTTGTTGTGAAGGTACTCTCCTGAGGAGATCAACAAGCTGAAAGAGTGAGTATGACATCACTTCCTCCTCTAAATGCGTCTCCAGTCAACATGGCGCTGCAGTCTGAGGATGTGTTTGTGTTCAGGCTGAGACAGAAGCATGGTAACGACTGGGCCACCATAGGAGCCGCTCTGGGTCGCAGCGCCTCGTCTGTTAAAGACCGCTGCCGACTGATGAAGGACACCTGCAACACAGGTCAGATACTTTATCCCGGAGGGTTGGTGCTTTAGGAAGCAGGTCAGATACTTTATCCTGGAGGGTTTATGCTTTAGGAAGCAGGTCAGACACTTTATCCTGGAGGGTTGGTGCTTTAGGAAGCAGGTCAGATACTTTATCCTGGAGGGTTGGTGCTTTAGGAAGCAGGTCAGATACTTTATCCTGGAGGGTTGGTGCTTTAGGAAGCAGGTCAGACACTTTATCCTGGAGGGTTGGTGCTTTAGGAAGCAGGTCAGACACGTTATCCTGGAGGGTTGGTGCTTTAGGAAGCAGGTCAGACACTTTATCCTGGAGGGTTGGTGCTTTAGGAAGCAGGTCAGATACTTTATCCCGGAGGGTTTATGCTTTAGGAAGCAGGTCAGATACTTTATCCTGGAGGGTTTATGCTTTAGGAAGCAGGTCAGACACTTTATCCTGGAGGGTTGGTGCTTTAGGAAGCAGGTCAGATACGTTATCCCGGAGGGTTCATGCTTTAGGAAGCAGGGACTTACAGTTGTCTGTGTGTGTAGGGAAGTGGAGTGAGGAAGAGGAGAGGCGTCTATCGGACAGTGTGTATGCGCTGGCGGGTGTGTGTCCAGGCCGTGCGGTGACGGGGGGAGTGTCCTGGGCGGCCGTAGCTGATCTGGTGGGAACGCGGTCGGAGAAACAGTGTCGCTCTAAATGGCTCAACTACCTCAACTGGAAACAGAGTGGAGGGACGGAGTGGACCAAAGACCAGGATCTCAGCTTAGTACACAGGTAGGGAGGAGTCTGGGTGGGGGTCTGTGTGGGTGGGGGGGTGGAGGGGGGTCTGGGTGGTGGGGGTCTGGGTGGTGGGGGTTTGGGTGGTGGGGGTGGGGTCTGGGTGGTGGGGGTCTGGGTGGAGGGGGGGTGGAGGGGGTCTGGGGGGTGGTGGGGGGTCTGGGTGGTGGGGGTCTGGGTGGAGGGGGTGGGGTTTGGGTGGTGGGGGTGGGGTCTGGGTGGTGGGGGTCTGGGTGGAGGGGTAGGGGGTGGGGGTCTGGGTGTTGGGGGGTCTGGGCGCTGGGGGGTCTGGGTGGGTGGTGGGGGGTCTGGGTGGAGGGGTCTGGGTGTCTGGGTGGGTGGTGGGGGTCTGGGTAGTGGTGGGGGGTCTGGGTGGGTGGTGGGGGTCTGGGTAGTGGGGGTCCTGGGGGGTCTGGGTGGGTGGTGGGGGTGGGTGGTGGGGGTCTGGGTCTGGGTGGTGGGGGTCTGGGTGGTGGGGGTCTGGGGGTCTGGGTGGTGGTGGGGGTCTGGGTGGTGGGGGTCTGGGTGGGTAGGTAGTGGGGGTCTGGGTGGTGGTGGGGGTCTGGGTGGGTAGTGGTGGTGGGGGTCTGGGTGGTGGGGGTCTGGGTGGGTAGTGGTGGTGGGGGTCTGGGTAGTGGGGGTCTGGGTGGGTAGTGGAGGTGGGGGTCTGGGTGGTGGGGGTCTGGGTGGGTGGTGGTGGGGGTCTGGGTGGTGGGGGTCTGGGTGGGTAGTGGTGGTGGGGGTGGGTGGTGGGGGTCTGGGTAGTGGTGGTCGGGGTGGTGGGGGTCTGGGAGGGTAATTACAGTATTAGAATGTAGTATTCAAACCAGCTTTATTGATGAAAGTACTTCTCCTGGCTTACTGTGTGTGTGTGTGTGTGTGTGTGTGTGTGTGTGTGTGTGTGTGTGTGTGTGTGTGTGTGTGTGTGTGTGTGTGTGTGTGTGTGTGTGCAGGATAGTGGAGTTGGATGTGGATGATGAGAATGAGTTAAAGTGGGAGGAGCTAGCAGGGGGGTGGAGCAGTGTTCGCTCTCCTCAGTGGCTCAGATCTAAGTGGTGGAGCATCAAGAGACAAGTAGCCAATCACAAGGAACTGCCCTTCCACGGTAACACCCCTGACCCTCACCTTTAACACCTGACCCTCACCTCTAACCCCTGACCCTCACCTCTAACCCCTGACCCTCACCTCTAACCCCTGACCCTTACCTCTCCTCACCTCTAACCCCTGACCCTCACCTCTAACCCCTGACCCTCACCTTTAACCCCTGACCCTCACCTTTAACCCCTGACCCTTACCTCTCCTCACCTCTAACCCCTGACCTCACCTCTGACCTCTAACCTCTGACCCTTACCTCACCTCTGACCTCTAACCCCTGACCTTTACCTCTCCTCACCTCTAACCCATGACCCTTACCTCTCCTCACCTCTGACCCCTGACCCTCTCCTCACCTCTGACCCCTGACCCTTATCTCTCCTCATCTCTGACCCCTGACCCTCACCTCTCCTCACCTCTGACCCCTGACCCTCACCTCTCCTCACGTCTGACCCCTGACCCTCTCCTCACCTCTGACCCCTGACCCTCTCCTCACCTCTGACCCCTGACCCTCTCCTCACCTCTGACCCCTGACCCTCACCTCTAACCCCTGACCTTTACCTCTAACCCCTGACCCTCCTCTCCTCATCTGACCCCTTACCTCTCCTCACCCCAAACCCCTGACCCTTACCTCTCCTCACCTCTAATCCCTGATCCTCACCTCTAACCCCTGACCCTTACCTCTCCTCACCTCTAATCCCTGATCCTCACCTCTAACCCCTGACCCTCACCTCTAACCCCTGACCCTCACCTTTAACCCCTGACCCTTACCTCTAACCCCTGACCCTTACCTCTAACCCCTGACCCTCACCTCTGACCCTCACCTCTAACCCCTGACCCTCACCTCTAACCCCTGACCCTTACCTCTAACCCCTGACCCTTACCTCTAACCCCTGACCCTCACCTCTGACCCTCACCTCTAACCCCTGACCCTCACCTCTAACCCCTGACCCTCACCTCTAACCCCTGACCCTCACCTCTAACCCCTGACCCTCACCTCTAACCCCTGACCCTCACCTCTAACCCCTGACCCTCACCTCTAACCCCTGACCCTCACCTCTAACCCCTGACCCTGACCTCACCTCTGACCTCTAACCCCTGACCCTTACCTCTCCTCACCTCTAACCCCTGACCCTTACCTCTCCTCACCTCTAACCCCTGACCCCTCCTCACCTCTGACCTCTCATATCCAGTATCAGCAACATGTTTAAATCATAACAAACTAGTGATACTGCTACTACTGCAGATAATACTGTGGGTGGTGTGTGTGTGTGTGATGTGATGTGATGTGGTGTGTGATGTGGTGTGTGATGTGGTGTGGTGTGTGATGTGTGATGTGGTGTGTGATGTGGTGTGTGATGTGGTGTGTATGTGTGTGTGTGTGTGTGTGTGATGTGGTGTGTATGTGTGTGTGTGTGTGTGTGTGTGGTGTGGATGTGGTGTGTGGTGTGGTGTGTGGTGTGTGTGGTGTGTGGTGTGTGGTGTGTGTGTGATGTGATGTGGTGTGTGATGTGATGGTGTGATGTGTGTGTGTGTGGTGTGGTGTGTGTGTGGTGTGTGTGTGGTGTGGTGTGGTGTGTGTGGTGTGTGTGTGTGTGTGTGTGTGTGTGTGTGGTGTGTGTGGTGTGTGTGTGTAGTGTTACTGAAGGGTCTTCAGGAGTTGATGGAGAATCCGTTAGGGGCGGGGCCAGGTAGCCCTTCCCCTTCCCTGCAGATCCGAGTCACGCGATTGGAGGAGTGCTGTAGCTCCACCCCCCGGCCCGTCACAGCGCTGCAGATCCCACTGCAGATCACACACCTCGGTCAGTACAGGGGGGGGAAGTGTGTGTGTGTGTGTGTGTGTGTGTGTGTGTGTGTGTGTGTGTGTGTGTGTGTGTGTGTGTACTGAACTGGCATGTCTATCAGCCTCAGACGGTGCTGGTGCCAGTGTGTGTGTGTGTGTGTACTGAACTGGCATGTCTATCAGCCTCAGACGGTGCTGGTGTGTGTGTGTGTGTACTGAACTGGCATGTCTATCAGCCTCAGACGGTGCTGGGACCAGTGTGTGTGTGTGTGTGTGTGTGTGTGTGTGTGTGTACTGAACTGGCATGTCTATCAGCCTCAGACGGTGCTGGTGCCAGTGTGTGTGTGTGTGTGTGTACTGAACTGGCATGTCTATCAGCCTCAGACGGTGCTGGGACCAGTGTGTGTGTGTGTGTGTGTGTGTGTGTGTGTGTGTGTGTGTACTGAACTGGCATGTCTATCAGCCTCAGACGGTGCTGGTGCCAGTGTGTGTGTGTGTGTGTACTGAACTGGCATGTCTATCAGCCTCAGACGGTGCTGGTGTGTGTGTGTGTGTACTGAACTGGCATGTCTATCAGCCTCAGACGGTGCTGGGACCAGTGTGTGTGTGTGTGTGTGTGTGTGTGTGTGTACTGAACTGGCATGTCTATCAGCCTCAGACGGTGCTGGTGCCAGTGTGTGTGTGTGTGTGTGTACTGAACTGGCATGTCTATCAGCCTCAGACGGTGCTGGGACCAGTGTGTGTGTGTGTGTGTGTGTGTGTGTGTGTGTGTGTGTGTGTACTGAACTGGCATGTCTATCAGCCTCAGACGGTGCTGGTGCCAGTGTGTGTGTGTGTGTGTACTGAACTGGCATGTCTATCAGCCTCAGACGGTGCTGGTGTGTGTGTGTGTGTACTGAACTGGCATGTCTATCAGCCTCAGACGGTGCTGGGACCAGTGTGTGTGTGTGTGTGTGTGTGTGTGTGTGTGTGTGTGTGTGTGTGTACT
The DNA here is from genome assembly GCF_905237065.1 of Salmo salar. Taxonomy (NCBI): domain Eukaryota; kingdom Metazoa; phylum Chordata; class Actinopteri; order Salmoniformes; family Salmonidae; genus Salmo; species Salmo salar. Next base: position 136,336 of record NW_025548487.1, on the reverse strand, counting down.
GAACTGGCATGTCTATCAGCCTCAGACGGTGCTGGTGCCAGTGTGTGTGTGTGTGTGTGTACTGAACTGGCATGTCTATCAGCCTCAGACGGTGCTGGTGCCAGTGTGTGTGTGTGTGTGTGTACTGAACTGGCATGTCTATCAGCCTCAGACGGTGCTGGGACCAGTGTGTGTGTGTGTGTGTGTGTGTGTGTGTGTGTGTGTTACTGAACTGGCATCTCCATCAGCCTCAGACGGTGCTGGGACCAGTGTGTGTGTGTGTGTGTGTGTGTGTGTGTGTGTGTGTGTGTGTGTGTACTGAACTGGCGTGTCTATCAGCCTCAGACGGTGCTGGGACCAGTGTGTGTGTGTGTGTGTGTGTGTGTGTACTGAACTGGCGTGTCTATCAGCCTCAGACGGTGCTGGGACCAGTGATACAGAGACCATCACCCTCAACACTGCTGCTCTTCAGACCTTACAGATCCTCCCTGTGAGTTGGACCATAATATCACCTTTAGATACAGACACAATGTTCACGCTCTTTTAATATCACAACAACAATCCCCGTGTGTGTGTGTGTGTGTGTGTGTGTGTGTGTGTGTGTGTGTGTGTGTGTGTGTAGTCTTTCCACCTGCACCCTACAGGAACTCCAGGGACATATTTCCTTCAGACAGCAGCCAATCAGAGCCTGCCGCTCAGTCTTTCCAGCAATCCCACCGTGACCCTGACGGCTAGCTCCTCGTCCCCAGAACACATCATCCTACACAGCCTCTCAGTGAGTGTTCGGGACGGATCCACATGAACTGGTCCCATGAGGTTCTTTCGGACCCTAAAACCCCTCATGATTCGTTTTCATTGGCAGTGACATTTTGTTAATTCTCTTGTTTTGAGCGACAAATTTTTGTTTTTCCTTGCTGGGGAACGTAACAGGAAGTAATCGGCGGCAGGGTAGCGTAGTGGTTAGAGCGTTGGACTAGTAACCAGCAGCGTAGCCTAGTGGTTAGAGCGTTGGACTAGTAACCAGCAGCGAAGCCTAGTGGTTAGAGCGTTGGACTAGTAACCAGCAGCGTAGCCTAGTGGTTAGAGCGTTGGACTAGTAACCAGCAGGTAGCCTAGTGGTTAGAGCGTTGGACTAGTAACCAGCAGGGTAGCCTAGTGGTTAGAGCGTTGGACTAGTAACCAGCAGGGTAGCCTAGTGGTTAGAGCATTGGACTAGTAACCAGCAGGTAGCCTAGTGGTTAGAGCGTTGGACTAGTAACCAGCAGGTAGCCTAGTGGTTAGAGCGTTGGACTAGTAACCAGCAGGTAGCCTAGTGGTTAGAGCGTTGGACTAGTAACCAGCAGCGTAGCCTAGTGGTTAGAGCGTTGGACTAGTAACCAGCAGGTAGCCTAGTGGTTAGAGCGTTGGACTAGTAACCAGCAGGTAGCCTAGTGGTTAGAGCGTTGGACTAGTAACCAGCAGGGTAGCCTAGTGGTTAGAGCGTTGGACTAGTAACCAGCAGCGTAGCCTAGTGGTTAGAGCGTTGGACTAGTAACCAGCAGGGTAGCGTAGTGGTTAGAGCGTTGGACTAGTAACCAGCAGCGTAGCCTAGTGGTTAGAGCGTTGGACTAGTAACCAGCAGGTAGCCTAGTGGTTAGAGCGTTGGACTAGTAACCAGCAGGGTAGCGTAGTGGTTAGAGCGTTGGACTAGTAACCAGCAGCGTAGCCTAGTGGTTAGAGCGTTGGACTAGTAACCAGCAGGGTAGCCTAGTGGTTAGAGCGTTGGACTAGTAACCAGCAGCGTAGCCTAGTGGTTAGAGCGTTGGACTAGTAACCAGCAGGTAGCCTAGTGGTTAGAGCGTTGGACTAGTAACCAGCAGGGTAGCCTAGTGGTTAGAGCGTTGGACTAGTAACCAGCAGCGTAGCCTAGTGGTTAGAGCGTTGGACTAGTAACCAGCAGGTAGCCTAGTGGTTAGAGCGTTGGGCCAGTAACCAGCAGGTAGCCTAGTGGTTAGAGCGTTGGACTAGTAACCAGCAGGTAGCCTAGTGGTTAGAGCTTTGGACTAGTAACCAGCAGGGTAGCCTAGTGGTTAGAGCGTTGGACTAGTAACCAGCAGGTAGCCTAGTGGTTAGAGCGTTGGACTAGTAACCAGCAGGTAGCCTAGTGGTTAGAGCGTTGGACTAGTAACCAGCAGGTAGCCTAGTGGTTAGAGCGTTGGACTAGTAACCAGCAGGTAGCCTAGTGGTTAGAGCGTTGGACTAGTAACCAGCAGGGTAGCCTAGTGGTTAGAGCTTTGGACTAGTAACCAGCAGGGTAGCCTAGTGGTTAGAGCGTTGGACTAGTAACCAGCAGCATAGCCTAGTGGTTAGAGCGTTGGACTAGTAACCAGCAGGTAGCCTAGTGGTTAGAGCGTTGGACTAGTAACCAGCAGGTAGCCTAGTGGTTAGAGCGTTGGACTAGTAACCAGCAGGTAGCCTAGTGGTTAGAGCGTTGGACTAGTAGCCAGCAGCGTAGCCTAGTGGTTAGAGCGTTGGACTAGTAACCAGCAGGTAGCCTAGTGGTTAGAGCGTTGGACTAGTAACCAGCAGGTAGCCTAGTGGTTAGAGCGTTGGACTAGTAACCAGCAGGGTAGCCTAGTGGTTAGAGCGTTGGACTAGTAACCAGCAGCGTAGCCTAGTGGTTAGAGCGTTGGACTAGTAACCAGCAGCGTAGCCTAGTGGTTAGAGCGTTGGGCCAGTAACCAGCAGCGTAGCCTAGTGGTTAGAGCGTTGGACCAGTAACCAGCAGGTAGCCTAGTGCTTAGAGCATTGGACTAGTAACCAGCAGCGTAGCCTAGTGGTTAGAGCGTTGGACTAGTAACCAGCAGGGTAGCCTAGTGGTTAGAGCGTTGGACTAGTAACCAGCAGGTAGCCTAGTGGTTAGAGCGTTGTACTAGTAACCAGCAGGTAGCCTAGTGGTTAGAGCGTTGGACTAGTAACCAGCAGGGTAGCCTAGTGGTTAGAGCGTTGGACTAGTAACCAGCAGCGTAGCCTAGTGGTTAGAGCGTTGGACTAGTAACCAGCAGGTAGCCTAGTGGTTAGAGCGTTGGACTAGTAACCAGCAGCGTAGCCTAGTGGTTAGAGCGTTGGACTAGTAACCAGCAGGTAGCCTAGTGGTTAGAGCGTTGGACTAGTAACCAGCAGGTAGCCTAGTGGTTAGAGCGTTGGACTAGTAACCAGCAGCGTAGCCTAGTGGTTAGAGCGTTGGACTAGTAACCAGCAGGGTAGCCTAGTGGTTAGAGCGTTGGACTAGTAACCAGCAGCGTAGCCTAGTGGTTAGAGCGTTGGTCTAGTAACCGAAAGGTTGCAAGTTCGAATCCCCGAGCTGACAAGGTAAAAATCTGTCGTTCTGCCCCTGAACAAGGCAGTTAACCCACTGTTCCCCGGGAGGCCGTCATTATAAATCAGAATTTGTTCTTAACTGACTTGCCTCGTTAAATAAAGGTTAAATAAAAAAATATCTAATAATGAATCTAATAATTCTATTGTAATTTCTGTACAATAGAAGATATTTAAACCCAGACAGCTTTTAGAGAAACAATTGTGAGCGATTATTATAAATAACGTTCCCTCATTAATATTATTATAAATAACGTTCCCTCAGTAATATTATTATAAATAACGTTCCCTCAGTAATATTATTATAAATAACGTTCCCTCCCTCAGTAATATTATTATAAATAACGTTCCCTCCCTCAGTAATATTATTATAAATAACGTTCCCTCAGTAATATTATTATAAATAACGTTCCCTCAGTAATATTATTATAAATAACGTTCCCTCAGTAATATTATTATAAATAACGTTCCCTCCCTCAGTAATATTATTATAAATAACGTTCCCTCAGTAATATTATTATAAATAACGTTCCCTCAGTAATATTATTATAAATAACGTTCCCTCAGTAATATTATTATAAATAACGTTCCCTCAGTAATATTATTATAAATAACGTTCCCTCAGTAATATTATTATAAATAACGTTCCCTCAGTAATATTATTATAAATAACGTTCCCTCAGTAATATTATTATAAATAACGTTCCCTCAGTAATATTATTATAAATAACGTTCCCTCAGTAATATTATTATAAATAACGTTCCCTCAGTAATATTATTATAAATAACGTTCCCTCCCTCAGTAATATTATTATAAATAACGTTCCCTCAGTAATATTATTATAAATAACGTTCCCTCAGTAATATTATTATAAATAACGTTCCCTCCCTCAGTAATATTATTATAAATAACGTTCCCTCAGTAATATTATTATAAATAACGTTCCCTCAGTAATATTATTATAAATAACGTTCCCTCAGTAATATTATTATAAATAATGTTCCCTCAGTAATATTATTATAAATAACGTTCCCTCAGTAATATTATTATAAATAACGTTCCCTCAGTAATATTATTATAAATAACGTTCCCTCCCTCAGTAATATTATTATAAATAACGTTCCCTCCCTCAGTAATATTATTATAAATAACGTTCCCTCAGTAATATTATTATAAATAACGTTCCCTCAGTAATATTATTATAAATAACGTTCCCTCAGTAATATTATTATAAATAACGTTCCCTCAGTAATATTATTATAAATAACGTTCCCTCCCTCAGTAATATTATTATAAATAACGTTCCCTCAGTAATATTATTATAAATAACGTTCCCTCAGTAATATTATTATAAATAACGTTCCCTCAGTAATATTATTATAAATAACGTTCCCTCAGTAATATTATTATAAATAACGTTCCCTCAGTAATATTATTATAAATAACGTTCCCTCAGTAATATTATTATAAATAACGTTCCCTCAGTAATATTATTATAAATAACGTTCCCTCCCTCAGTAATATTATTATAAATAACGTTCCCTCAGTAATATTATTATAAATAACGTTCCCTCAGTAATATTATTATAAATAACGTTCACTCCCTCAGTAATATTATTATAAATAACGTTCCCTCAGTAATATTATTATAAATAACGTTCCCTCAGTAATATTATTATAAATAACGTTCCCTCAGTAATATTATTATAAATAACGTTCACTCCCTCAGTAATATTATTATAAATAACGTTCCCTCAGTAATATTATTATAAATAACGTTCCCTCCCTCAGTAATATTATTATAAATAACGTTCCCTCAGTAATATTATTATAAATAACGTTCCCTCAGTAATATTATTATAAATAACGTTCCCTCAGTAATATTATTATAAATAACGTTCCCTCAGTAATATTATTATAAATAACGTTCCCTCAGTAATATTATTATAAATAACGTTCCCTCCCTCAGTAATATTATTATAAATAACGTTCCCTCAGTAATATTATTATAAATAACGTTCCCTCAGTAATATTATTATAAATAACGTTCCCTCAGTAATATTATTATAAATAACGTTCCCTCAGTAATATTATTATAAATAACGTTCCCTCAGTAATATTATTATAAATAACGTTCCCTCAGTAATATTATTATAAATAACGTTCCCTCAGTAATATTATTATAAATAACGTTCACTCCCTCAGTAATATTATTATAAATAACGTTCCCTCAGTAATATTATTATAAATAACGTTTCCCCTCCCTCAGTAATATTATTATAAATAACGTTCCCTCAGTAATATTATTATAAATAACGTTCCCTCAGTAATATTATTATAAATAACGTTCCCTCCCTCAGTAATATTATTATAAATAACGTTCCCTCAGTAATATTATTATAAATAACGTTCCCTCAGTAATATTATTATAAATAACGTTCCCTCAGTAATATTATTATAAATAACGTTCCCTCAGTAATATTATTATAAATAACGTTCCCTCCCTCAGTAATATTATTATAAATAACGTTCCCTCCCTCAGTAATATTATTATAAATAACGTTCCCTCAGTAATATTATTATAAATAACGTTCCCTCAGTAATATTATTATAAATAACGTTCCCTCAGTAATATTATTATAAATAACGTTCCCTCAGTAATATTATTATAAATAACGTTCCCTCAGTAATATTATTATAAATAACGTTCCCTCAGTAATATTATTATAAATAACGTTCCCTCAGTAATATTATTATAAATAACGTTCCCTCAGTAATATTATTATAAATAACGTTCCCTCAGTAATATTATTATAAATAACGTTCCCTCAGTAATATTATTATAAATAACGTTCCCTCCCTCAGTAATATTATTATAAATAACGTTCCCTCAGTAATATTATTATAAATAACGTTCCCTCAGTAATATTATTATAAATAACGTTCCCTCAGTAATATTATTATAAATAACGTTCCCTCAGTAATATTATTATAAATAACGTTCCCTCCCTCAGTAATATTATTATAAATAACGTTCCCTCCCTCAGTAATATTATTATAAATAACGTTCCCTCAGTAATATTATTATAAATAACGTTCCCTCAGTAATATTATTATAAATAACGTTCCCTCCCTCAGTAATATTATTATAAATAACGTTCCCTCAGTAATATTATTATAAATAACGTTCCCTCAGTAATATTATTATAAATAACGTTCCCTCCCTCAGTAATATTATTATAAATAACGTTCCCTCAGTAATATTATTATAAATAACGTTCCCTCAGTAATATTATTATAAATAACGTTCCCTCAGTAATATTATTATAAATAACGTTCCCTCAGTAATATTATTATAAATAACGTTCCCTCAGTAATATTATTATAAATAACGTTCCCTCAGTAATATTATTATAAATAACGTTCCCTCAGTAATATTATTATAAATAACGTTCCCTCAGTAATATTATTATAAATAACGTTCCCTCAGTAATATTATTATAAATAACGTTCCCTCAGTAATATTATTATAAATAACGTTCCCTCAGTAATATTATTATAAATAACGTTCCCTCAGTAATATTATTATAAATAACGTTCCCTCAGTAATATTATTATAAATAACGTTCCCTCAGTAATATTATTATAAATAACGTTCCCTCAGTAATATTATTATAAATAACGTTCCCTCAGTAATATTATTATAAATAACGTTCCCTCAGTAATATTATTATAAATAACGTTCCCTCAGTAATATTATTATAAATAACGTTCCCTCAGTAATATTATTATAAATAACGTTCCCTCAGTAATATTATTATAAATAACGTTCCCTCAGTAATATTATTATAAATAACGTTCCCTCAGTAATATTATTATAAATAACGTTCCCTCAGTAATATTATTATAAATAACGTTCCCTCAGTAATATTATTATAAATAACGTTCCCTCCTCAGTAATATTATTATAAATAACGTTCCCTCAGTAATATTATTATAAATAACGTTCCCTCAGTAATATTATTATAAATAACGTTCCCCCTCAGTAATATTATTATAAATAACGTTCCTCCCTCAGTAATATTATTATAAATAACGTTCCCTCAGTAATATTATTATAAATAACGTTCCCTCAGTAATATTATTATAAATAACGTTCCCTCAGTAATATTATTATAAATAACGTTCCCTCCCTCAGTAATATTATTATAAATAACGTTCCCCTCAGTAATATTATTATAAATAACGTTCCCTCAGTAATATTATTATAAATAACGTTCCCTCCTCAGTAATATTATTATAAATAACGTTCCCCTCAGTAATATTATTATAAATAACGTTCCTCCTCAGTAATATTATTATAAATAACGTTCCTCCTCAGTAATATTATTATAAATAACGTTCCCTCAGTAATATTATTATAAATAACGTTCCCTCCCTCAGTAATATTATTATAAATAACGTTCCCTCAGTAATATTATTATAAATAACGTTCCCTCAGTAATATTATTATAAATAACGTTCCCTCCCTCAGTAATATTATTATAAATAACGTTCCCTCAGTAATATTATTATAAATAACGTTCACTCCCTCAGTAATATTATTATAAATAACGTTCCCTCAGTAATATTATTATAAATAACGTTCCCTCAGTAATATTATTATAAATAACGTTCCCTCAGTAATATTATTATAAATAACGTTCCCTCAGTAATATTATTATAAATAACGTTCCCTCAGTAATATTATTATAAATAACGTTCCCTCAGTAATATTATTATAAATAACGTTCCCTCAGTAATATTATTATAAATAACGTTCCCTCAGTAATATTATTATAAATAACGTTCCCTCAGTAATATTATTATAAATAACGTTCCCTCAGTAATATTATTATAAATAACGTTCCCTCAGTAATATTATTATAAATAACGTTCCCTCAGTAATATTATTATAAATAACGTTCCCTCAGTAATATTATTATAAATAACGTTCCCTCCCTCAGTAATATTATTATAAATAACGTTCCCTCAGTAATATTATTATAAATAACGTTCCCTCAGTAATATTATTATAAATAACGTCCCTCCCTCAGTAATATTATTATAAATAACGTTCCCTCAGTAATATTATTATAAATAACGTTCCCTCAGTAATATTATTATAAATAACGTTCCTCCCTCAGTAATATTATTATAAATAACGTTCCCTCAGTAATATTATTATAAATAACGTTCCCTCAGTAATATTATTATAAATAACGTCCTTCCCTCAGTAATATTATTATAAATAACGTTCCCTCAGTAATATTATTATAAATAACGTTCCCTCTAGTAATATTATTATAAATAACGTTCCCTCAGTAATATTATTATAAATAACGCTCCCTCAGTAATATTATTATAAATAACGTTCCCCCTCAGTAATATTATTATAAATAACGTTCCCTCAGTAATATTATTATAAATAACGTTCCCTCCCTCAGTAATATTATTATAAATAACGTTCCCTCAGTAATATTATTATAAATAACGTTCCCTCCCTCAGTAATATTATTATAAATAACGTTCCCTCAGTAATATTATTATAAATAACGTTCCCTCAGTAATATTATTATAAATAACGTTCCCTCCCTCAGTAATATTATTATAAATAACGTCCCCTCAGTAATATTATTATAAATAACGTTCCCTCCCTCAGTAATATTATTATAAATAACGTTCCCTCAGTAATATTATTATAAATAACGTTCCCTCAGTAATATTATTATAAATAACGTTCCCTCCCTCAGTAATATTATTATAAATAACGTTCCCTCAGTAATATTATTATAAATAACGTTCTTCCCTCAGTAATATTATTATAAATAACGTTCCCTCAGTAATATTATTATAAATAACGTTCCCTCAGTAATATTATTATAAATAACGTTCCCCCTCAGTAATATTATTATAAATAACGTTCCCTCAGTAATATTATTATAAATAACGTTCCCTCAGTAATATTATTATAAATAACGTTCCCTCCTCAGTAATATTATTATAAATAACGCTCCCTCAGTAATATTATTATAAATAACGCTCCCTCAGTAATATTATTATAAATAACGTTCCCTCAGTAATATTATATAAATAACGCTCCCTCAGTAATATTATTATAAATAACGTTCCCTCAGTAATATTATTATAAATAACGCCTCCCTCAGTAATATTATTATAAATAACGTTCCCTCCTCAGTAATATTATTATAAATAACGTCCCTCCCTCAGTAATATTATTATAAATAACGCTCCCTCAGTAATATTATTATAAATAACGCCTCCCTCAGTAATATTATTATAAATAACGTTCCCTCAGTAATATTATTATAAATAACGTTCCCTCCTCAGTAATATTATTATAAATAACGCTCCCTCAGTAATATTATTATAAATAACGTTCCCTCCCTCAGTAATATTATTATAAATAACGTTCCCTCCCTCAGTAATATTATTATAAATAACGTTCCCTCAGTAATATTATTATAAATAACGTTCCCTCAGTAATATTATTATAAATAACGTTCCCCCTCAGTAATATTATTATAAATAACGTTCCCTCAGTAATATTATTATAAATAACGTTCCCTCCCTCAGTAATATTATTATAAATAACGTTCCCTCCCTCAGTAATATTATTATAAATAACGTTCCCTCAGTAATATTATTATAAATAACGTTCCCTCAGTAATATTATTATAAATAACGTTCCCTCAGTAATATTATTATAAATAACGTTCCCTCAGTAATATTATTATAAATAACGTTCCCTCAGTAATATTATTATAAATAACGTTCCCTCAGTAATATTATTATAAATAACGTTCCCTCAGTAATATTATTATAAATAACGTTCCCTCAGTAATATTATTATAAATAACGTTCCCTCCTCAGTAATATTATTATAAATAACGTTCCCTCAGTAATATTATTATAAATAACGTTCCTCCCTCAGTAATATTATTATAAATAACGTTCCCTCAGTAATATTATTATAAATAACGTTCCCTCAGTAATATTATTATAAATAACGTTCCCTCAGTAATATTATTATAAATAACGTTCCCTCAGTAATATTATTATAAATAACGTTCCCTCCCTCAGTAATATTATTATAAATAACGTTCCCTCAGTAATATTATTATAAATAACGTTCCCTCCTCAGTAATATTATTATAAATAACGCTCCCTCAGTAATATTATTATAAATAACGTTCCCTCAGTAATATTATTATAAATAACGTTCCTCCTCAGTAATATTATTATAAATAACGTTCCCTCAGTAATATTATTATAAATAACGCTCCCTCAGTAATATTATTATAAATAACGTCCCTCCCTCAGTAATATTATTATAAATAACGTTCCCCTCAGTAATATTATTATAAATAACGTTCCCTCCCTCAGTAATATTATTATAAATAACGTTCCCTCAGTAATATTATTATAAATAACGTTCCCTCCCTCAGTAATATTATTATAAATAACGTTCCCCTCAGTAATATTATTATAAATAACGTTCCCTCCCTCAGTAATATTATTATAAATAACGTTCCCTCAGTAATATTATTATAAATAACGTTCCCTCCCTCAGTAATATTATTATAAATAACGTTCCCTCAGTAATATTATTATAAATAACGTTTCCCTCAGTAATATTATTATAAATAACGTTCCCTCAGTAATATTATTATAAATAACGTTCCCTCAGTAATATTATTATAAATAACGCTCCCTCAGTAATATTATTATAAATAACGTTCCTCCCTCAGTAATATTATTATAAATAACGTTCCCTCAGTAATATTATTATAAATAACGTTCCCCCTCAGTAATATTATTATAAATAACGTTCCCCCCTCAGTAATATTATTATAAATAACGTTCCCTCAGTAATATTATTATAAATAACGTTCCCTCAGTAATATTATTATAAATAACGTTCCCCCCTCAGTAATATTATTATAAATAACGTTCCCTCAGTAATATTATTATAAATAACGTTCCCTCCCAGTAATATTATTATAAATAACGTTCCCTCCCTCAGTAATATTATTATAAATAACGTTCCCTCAGTAATATTATTATAAATAACGTTCCCTCAGTAATATTATTATAAATAACGTTCCTCCCTCAGTAATATTATTATAAATAACGCTCCCTCAGTAATATTATTATAAATAACGTTCCCCCTCAGTAATATTATTATAAATAACGTCCTCCCTCAGTAATATTATTATAAATAACGTTCCCCCTCAGTAATATTATTATAAATAACGTTCCCTCCTCAGTAATATTATTATAAATAACGCTCCCTCAGTAATATTATTATAAATAACGTTCCCTCAGTAATATTATTATAAATAACGTTCCCTCAGTAATATTATTATAAATAACGTTCCCTCAGTAATATTATTATAAATAACGTTCCCTCCAGTAATATTATTATAAATAACGTTCCCTCAGTAATATTATTATAAATAACGTTCCCTCCAGTAATATTATTATAAATAACGTTCCCTCAGTAATATTATTATAAATAACGTTCCCTCCCTCAGTAATATTATTATAAATAACGTTCCCTCAGTAATATTATTATAAATAACGTTCCCTCAGTAATATTATTATAAATAACGTTCCCTCAGTAATATTATTATAAATAACGTTCCCTCCCTCAGTAATATTATTATAAATAACGCTTCCCTCAGTAATATTATTATAAATAACGTTCCCCTCAGTAATATTATTATAAATAACGTTCCCTCCTCAGTAATATTATTATAAATAACGTTCCCTCAGTAATATTATTATAAATAACGTTCCCTCAGTAATATTATTATAAATAACGTTCCCTCCCTCAGTAATATTATTATAAATAACGTTCCCTCAGTAATATTATTATAAATAACGTTCCCTCCCTCAGTAATATTATTATAAATAACGTTCCCTCAGTAATATTATTATAAATAACGTTCCCTCCCTCAGTAATATTATTATAAATAACGTTCCCTCAGTAATATTATTATAAATAACGCTCCCTCAGTAATATTATTATAAATAACGTTCCCCTCAGTAATATTATTATAAATAACGTTCCCCCTCAGTAATATTATTATAAATAACGTTCCCTCAGTAATATTATTATAAATAACGTTCCCTCAGTAATATTATTATAAATAACGTTCCCTCAGTAATATTATTATAAATAACGTTCCCTCAGTAATATTATTATAAATAACGTTCCCTCAGTAATATTATTATAAATAACGTTCCCTCCCTCAGTAATATTATTATAAATAACGTTCCCTCAGTAATATTATTATAAATAACGTTCCCCCTCAGTAATATTATTATAAATAACGTTCCTCCTCAGTAATATTATTATAAATAACGTTCCTCCTCAGTAATATTATTATAAATAACGTTCCCTCAGTAATATTATTATAAATAACGTTCCCTCAGTAATATTATTATAAATAACGTTCCCTCAGTAATATTATTATAAATAACGTTCCCTCAGTAATATTATTATAAATAACGTTCCCTCAGTAATATTATTATAAATAACGTTCCTCCTCAGTAATATTATTATAAATAACGTTCCCTCAGTAATATTATTATAAATAACGTTCCCTCCCTCAGTAATATTATTATAAATAACGTTCCCTCAGTAATATTATTATAAATAACGTTCCCCCTCAGTAATATTATTATAAATAACGTTCCCTCAGTAATATTATTATAAATAACGTTTCCCTCAGTAATATTATTATAAATAACGTTCCCTCCTCAGTAATATTATTATAAATAACGTTCCCTCCCTCAGTAATATTATTATAAATAACGTTCCCTCAGTAATATTATTATAAATAACGTTCCCCTCAGTAATATTATTATAAATAACGCTCCCTCAGTAATATTATTATAAATAACGTTCCTCCCTCAGTAATATTATTATAAATAACGTCCTCCCTCAGTAATATTATTATAAATAACGTTCCCTCAGTAATATTATTATAAATAACGTTCCCTCAGTAATATTATTATAAATAACGTTCCCTCAGTAATATTATTATAAATAACGTTCCCCCTCAGTAATATTATTATAAATAACGTTCCTCCCTCAGTAATATTATTATAAATAACGTTCCTCCCTCAGTAATATTATTATAAATAACGTTCCCCCTCAGTAATATTATTATAAATAACGTTCCTCAGTAATATTATATAAAAACGCTCCCTCAGTAATATTATTATAAATAACGTTCCCTCCCTCAGTAATATTATTATAAATAACGTTCCCTCAGTAATATTATTATAAATAACGTTCCCTCAGTAATATTATTATAAATAACGTTCCTCCCTCAGTAATATTATTATAAATAACGTTCCCTCAGTAATATTATTATAAATAACGTTCCTCCCTCAGTAATATTATTATAAATAACGTTCCCTCAGTAATATTATTATAAATAACGTTCCCTCAGTAATATTATTATAAATAACGTTCCTCCCTCAGTAATATTATTATAAATAACGTTCCCTCAGTAATATTATTATAAATAACGTTCCTCCCTCAGTAATATTATTATAAATAACGTTCCCTCAGTAATATTATTATAAATAACGTTCCCTCAGTAATATTATTATAAATAACGTTCCCTCAGTAATATTATTATAAATAACGTTCCCTCAGTAATATTATTATAAATAACGTCCTCTCCTCAGTAATATTATTATAAATAACGTTCCCTCAGTAATATTATTATAAATAACGTTCCCTCAGTAATATTATTATAAATAACGTTCCCTCAGTAATATTATTATAAATAACGTTCCCTCAGTAATATTATTATAAATAACGTTCCCCTCAGTAATATTATTATAAATAACGTTCCCCCTCAGTAATATTATTATAAATAACGTTCCCTCCTCAGTAATATTATTATAAATAACGTTCCCTCAGTAATATTATTATAAATAACGTTCCCTCAGTAATATTATTATAAATAACGCCTCCCTCAGTAATATTATTATAAATAACGTTCCTCCCTCAGTAATATTATTATAAATAACGCTCCCTCAGTAATATTATTATAAATAACGTTCCCTCAGTAATATTATTATAAATAACGTTCCCTCAGTAATATTATTATAAATAACGTTCTCCTCAGTAATATTATTATAAATAACGTTCCCCCCTCAGTAATATTATTATAAATAACGTTCCCTCAGTAATATTATTATAAATAACGTTCCCTCCCTCAGTAATATTATTATAAATAACGTTCCCTCCTCAGTAATATTATTATAAATAACGCTCCCTCAGTAATATTATTATAAATAACGTTCCCTCAGTAATATTATTATAAATAACGCTCCCTCAGTAATATTATTATAAATAACGTTCCCCTCAGTAATATTATTATAAATAACGTTCCCTCCCTCAGTAATATTATTATAAATAACGTTCCCTCAGTAATATTATTATAAATAACGTTCCCTCAGTAATATTATTATAAATAACGTTCCCTCAGTAATATTATTATAAATAACGTTCCCTCAGTAATATTATTATAAATAACGTTCCCTCAGTAATATTATTATAAATAACGTTCCCTCCCTCAGTAATATTATTATAAATAACGTTCCCTCAGTAATATTATTATAAATAACGTTCCCTCAGTAATATTATTATAAATAACGCTCCCTCAGTAATATTATTATAAATAACGTTCCCTCAGTAATATTATTATAAATAACGTTCCCTCCCTCAGTAATATTATTATAAATAACGTTCCCTCAGTAATATTATTATAAATAACGTTCCCTCCCTCAGTAATATTATTATAAATAACGTTCCCTCAGTAATATTATTATAAATAACGTTCCCTCAGTAATATTATTATAAATAACGTTCCCTCCCTCAGTAATATTATTATAAATAACGTTCCCTCAGTAATATTATTATAAATAACGTTCCCTCAGTAATATTATTATAAATAACGTTCCCTCAGTAATATTATTATAAATAACGTTCCCTCCCTCAGTAATATTATTATAAATAACGCTCCCTCAGTAATATTATTATAAATAACGTTCCCTCAGTAATATTATTATAAATAACGTTCCCTCCCTCAGTAATATTATTATAAATAACGCTCCCTCAGTAATATTATTATAAATAACGTTCCCTCAGTAATATTATTATAAATAACGTTCCCTCAGTAATATTATTATAAATAACGTTCCCTCAGTAATATTATTATAAATAACGTTCCTCCCTCAGTAATATTATTATAAATAACGTTCCCTCAGTAATATTATTATAAATAACGTTCCCTCAGTAATATTATTATAAATAACGTTCCTCCCTCAGTAATATTATTATAAATAACGCTTCCCTCAGTAATATTATTATAAATAACGTTCCCTCAGTAATATTATTATAAATAACGTCCCCTCAGTAATATTATTATAAATAACGTTCCCTCCCTCAGTAATATTATTATAAATAACGTTCCCTCAGTAATATTATTATAAATAACGTTCCCTCAGTAATATTATTATAAATAACGCTCCCTCAGTAATATTATTATAAATAACGTTCCCTCAGTAATATTATTATAAATAACGTTCCTTCCCTCAGTAATATTATTATAAATAACGTTCCCTCAGTAATATTATTATAAATAACGTTCCTCCCTCAGTAATATTATTATAAATAACGTTCCCTCAGTAATATTATTATAAATAACGTCTCCTCAGTAATATTATTATAAATAACGTTCCCTCAGTAATATTATTATAAATAACGTCCCTCCCTCAGTAATATTATTATAAATAACGTTCCCTCAGTAATATTATTATAAATAACGTTCCCTCAGTAATATTATTATAAATAACGCTCCCTCAGTAATATTATTATAAATAACGTTCCCTCAGTAATATTATTATAAATAACGTCCTCCTCAGTAATATTATTATAAATAACGTTCCCTCAGTAATATTATTATAAATAACGTTCCCTCCTCAGTAATATTATTATAAATAACGTTCCCTCAGTAATATTATTATAAATAACGTTCCCTCAGTAATATTATTATAAATAACGTTCCCTCAGTAATATTATTATAAATAACGTTCCCCTCAGTAATATTATTATAAATAACGTTCCCTCAGTAATATTATTATAAATAACGCTCCCTCAGTAATATTATTATAAATAACGTTCCCTCCCTCAGTAATATTATTATAAATAACGCTCCCTCAGTAATATTATTATAAATAACGTTCCCTCAGTAATATTATTATAAATAACGCCCTCCCTCAGTAATATTATTATAAATAACGTTCCCTCAGTAATATTATTATAAATAACGTTCCCTCCTCAGTAATATTATTATAAATAACGCTCCCTCAGTAATATTATTATAAATAACGTTCCCTCAGTAATATTATTATAAATAACGTTCCCTCAGTAATATTATTATAAATAACGCTCCCTCAGTAATATTATTATAAATAACGTTCCCTCAGTAATATTATTATAAATAACGTTCCTCCTCAGTAATATTATTATAAATAACGTTCCCTCAGTAATATTATTATAAATAACGTTCCCTCAGTAATATTATTATAAATAACGTTCCCCTCAGTAATATTATTATAAATAACGTTCCCTCAGTAATATTATTATAAATAACGTTCCCTCAGTAATATTATTATAAATAACGTTCCCCCTCAGTAATATTATTATAAATAACGTTCCCTCAGTAATATTATTATAAATAACGTTCCCTCAGTAATATTATTATAAATAACGTTCCCCTCAGTAATATTATTATAAATAACGTTCCCTCCCTCAGTAATATTATTATAAATAACGTTCCCTCAGTAATATTATTATAAATAACGTTCCCTCAGTAATATTATTATAAATAACGTTCCCTCAGTAATATTATTATAAATAACGCTCCCTCAGTAATATTATTATAAATAACGCTCCCTCAGTAATATTATTATAAATAACGTTCCCTCAGTAATATTATTATAAATAACGCTCCCTCAGTAATATTATTATAAATAACGTTCCCTCAGTAATATTATTATAAATAACGTTCCCCCTCAGTAATATTATTATAAATAACGTTCCCCTCAGTAATATTATTATAAATAACGTTCCCTCAGTAATATTATTATAAATAACGTTCCCTCAGTAATATTATTATAAATAACGTTCCCTCCCTCAGTAATATTATTATAAATAACGTTCCCTCAGTAATATTA
Organism: Salmo salar; assembly: GCF_905237065.1. Classification (NCBI taxonomy): domain Eukaryota; kingdom Metazoa; phylum Chordata; class Actinopteri; order Salmoniformes; family Salmonidae; genus Salmo; species Salmo salar. Next base: position 118,671 of record NW_025548487.1, on the reverse strand, counting down.
TTATAAATAACGTTCCCTCAGTAATATTATTATAAATAACGTTCCTCCTCAGTAATATTATTATAAATAACGTTCCCTCAGTAATATTATTATAAATAACGCTCCCTCAGTAATATTATTATAAATAACGTTCCTCCCTCAGTAATATTATTATAAATAACGTTCCCTCAGTAATATTATTATAAATAACGTTCCCTCAGTAATATTATTATAAATAACGTTCCCTCAGTAATATTATTATAAATAACGTTCCCTCAGTAATATTATTATAAATAACGTCCCTCCCTCAGTAATATTATTATAAATAACGTTCTCCCTCAGTAATATTATTATAAATAACGTTCCCTCAGTAATATTATTATAAATAACGTTCCCCCTCAGTAATATTATTATAAATAACGCTCCCTCAGTAATATTATTATAAATAACGTTCCCTCAGTAATATTATTATAAATAACGTTCCCTCAGTAATATTATTATAAATAACGTTCCCCTCAGTAATATTATTATAAATAACGCTCCCTCAGTAATATTATTATAAATAACGTTCCCTCAGTAATATTATTATAAATAACGCTCCCTCAGTAATATTATTATAAATAACGTTCCCTCAGTAATATTATTATAAATAACGTTCCCTCAGTAATATTATTATAAATAACGTTCCCTCCCTCAGTAATATTATTATAAATAACGTTCCCTCCTCAGTAATATTATTATAAATAACGTTCCCTCAGTAATATTATTATAAATAACGTTCCCTCAGTAATATTATTATAAATAACGTTCCCTCAGTAATATTATTATAAATAACGCTCCCTCAGTAATATTATTATAAATAACGTTCCCTCAGTAATATTATTATAAATAACGTTCCCTCAGTAATATTATTATAAATAACGTTCCCCTCAGTAATATTATTATAAATAACGTTCCCTCCAGTAATATTATTATAAATAACGTCCTCCTCAGTAATATTATTATAAATAACGTTCCCTCAGTAATATTATTATAAATAACGTTCCCTCAGTAATATTATTATAAATAACGTTCCCTCAGTAATATTATTATAAATAACGCTCCCTCAGTAATATTATTATAAATAACGCTCCCTCAGTAATATTATTATAAATAACGTCTCCCTCAGTAATATTATTATAAATAACGTTCCCTCAGTAATATTATTATAAATAACGTTCCTCCCTCAGTAATATTATTATAAATAACGTTCCCTCAGTAATATTATTATAAATAACGTCCTCCTCAGTAATATTATTATAAATAACGCTCCCTCAGTAATATTATTATAAATAACGTTCCCTCAGTAATATTATTATAAATAACGTTCCCTCCAGTAATATTATTATAAATAACGTTTCCCTCAGTAATATTATTATAAATAACGTCCCCTCAGTAATATTATTATAAATAACGCTCCCTCAGTAATATTATTATAAATAACGTTCCCTCAGTAATATTATTATAAATAACGTTCCCTCAGTAATATTATTATAAATAACGTTCCTCCCTCAGTAATATTATTATAAATAACGTTCCCTCAGTAATATTATTATAAATAACGTTCCCTCAGTAATATTATTATAAATAACGTTCCCTCAGTAATATTATTATAAATAACGTTCCCTCAGTAATATTATTATAAATAACGTTCCCTCCCTCAGTAATATTATTATAAATAACGTTCCCTCAGTAATATTATTATAAATAACGTTCCCTCAGTAATATTATTATAAATAACGTTCCCTCAGTAATATTATTATAAATAACGTTCCCTCAGTAATATTATTATAAATAACGTTCCCTCAGTAATATTATTATAAATAACGTTCCTCCTCAGTAATATTATTATAAATAACGTTCCCTCCTCAGTAATATTATTATAAATAACGTTCCCTCAGTAATATTATTATAAATAACGTTCCCTCAGTAATATTATTATAAATAACGTTCCCCTCAGTAATATTATTATAAATAACGTTCCCTCAGTAATATTATTATAAATAACGCTCCCTCAGTAATATTATTATAAATAACGTTTCCCTCAGTAATATTATTATAAATAACGTTCCCTCAGTAATATTATTATAAATAACGTTCCCTCCCAGTAATATTATTATAAATAACGTTCCTCCTCAGTAATATTATTATAAATAACGTTCCCTCAGTAATATTATTATAAATAACGTTCCTCCCTCAGTAATATTATTATAAATAACGTTCCCTCCCTCAGTAATATTATTATAAATAACGTCTCCCTCAGTAATATTATTATAAATAACGTTCCCTCAGTAATATTATTATAAATAACGTTTTCCCTCAGTAATATTATTATAAATAACGTTCCCTCAGTAATATTATTATAAATAACGTTCCCTCCCTCAGTAATATTATTATAAATAACGTTCCCTCCCTCAGTAATATTATTATAAATAACGTTCCCTCCCTCAGTAATATTATTATAAATAACGTTCCCTCAGTAATATTATTATAAATAACGCTTCCCTCAGTAATATTATTATAAATAACGTTCCCTCCAGTAATATTATTATAAATAACGTTCCCTCCTCAGTAATATTATTATAAATAACGTTCCCTCAGTAATATTATTATAAATAACGTTCCCTCAGTAATATTATTATAAATAACGTTCCCCCTCAGTAATATTATTATAAATAACGCTCCCTCAGTAATATTATTATAAATAACGTTCCCTCCTCAGTAATATTATTATAAATAACGCTCCCTCAGTAATATTATTATAAATAACGTTCCCTCAGTAATATTATTATAAATAACGTTCCCTCAGTAATATTATTATAAATAACGTCCTCCCTCAGTAATATTATTATAAATAACGTTCCCTCCCTCAGTAATATTATTATAAATAACGTTCCCTCAGTAATATTATTATAAATAACGTTCCTCCCTCAGTAATATTATTATAAATAACGTTCCCTCCCTCAGTAATATTATTATAAATAACGTTCCCTCAGTAATATTATTATAAATAACGCTCCCTCAGTAATATTATTATAAATAACGTCTCCCTCAGTAATATTATTATAAATAACGCTCCCTCAGTAATATTATTATAAATAACGTTCCTCCTCAGTAATATTATTATAAATAACGTTCCCTCAGTAATATTATTATAAATAACGTTCCCTCAGTAATATTATTATAAATAACGTTCCCTCCTCAGTAATATTATTATAAATAACGTTCCCTCCTCAGTAATATTATTATAAATAACGCTCCCTCAGTAATATTATTATAAATAACGTTCCCTCAGTAATATTATTATAAATAACGTTCCTCCCTCAGTAATATTATTATAAATAACGTTCCCTCAGTAATATTATTATAAATAACGTTCCCTCAGTAATATTATTATAAATAACGCTCCCTCAGTAATATTATTATAAATAACGCTCCCTCAGTAATATTATTATAAATAACGTTCCCCTCAGTAATATTATTATAAATAACGTTCCCTCCTCAGTAATATTATTATAAATAACGTTCCCTCAGTAATATTATTATAAATAACGTTCCCTCAGTAATATTATTATAAATAACGTTCCCTCCCTCAGTAATATTATTATAAATAACGTTCCCTCAGTAATATTATTATAAATAACGTTCCCTCAGTAATATTATTATAAATAACGTTCCCCCCTCAGTAATATTATTATAAATAACGTTCCCTCAGTAATATTATTATAAATAACGTTCCCCCTCAGTAATATTATTATAAATAACGCTCCCTCAGTAATATTATTATAAATAACGTTCCCTCAGTAATATTATTATAAATAACGTTCCCCCCTCAGTAATATTATTATAAATAACGTTCCCCCTCAGTAATATTATTATAAATAACGTTCCCTCAGTAATATTATTATAAATAACGTTCCCTCAGTAATATTATTATAAATAACGTTCCCTCAGTAATATTATTATAAATAACGTTCCCCCTCAGTAATATTATTATAAATAACGTTCCCTCCCTCAGTAATATTATTATAAATAACGTTCCCTCAGTAATATTATTATAAATAACGTTCCCTCAGTAATATTATTATAAATAACGTTCCCTCCCAGTAATATTATTATAAATAACGTTCCCTCAGTAATATTATTATAAATAACGTTCCCTCAGTAATATTATTATAAATAACGTCCTCCCTCAGTAATATTATTATAAATAACGTTCCCTCAGTAATATTATTATAAATAACGTTCCCTCAGTAATATTATTATAAATAACGTTCCCCCCTCAGTAATATTATTATAAATAACGTTCCCTCAGTAATATTATTATAAATAACGTTCCCCCTCAGTAATATTATTATAAATAACGTTCCCTCCCTCAGTAATATTATTATAAATAACGTTCCCTCAGTAATATTATTATAAATAACGTTCCCTCAGTAATATTATTATAAATAACGTTCCCTCCCTCAGTAATATTATTATAAATAACGTTCCCTCCCTCAGTAATATTATTATAAATAACGTTCCCTCAGTAATATTATTATAAATAACGTTCCCTCAGTAATATTATTATAAATAACGTTCCTCCCTCAGTAATATTATTATAAATAACGTTCCCTCAGTAATATTATTATAAATAACGTTCCCTCAGTAATATTATTATAAATAACGCTCCCTCAGTAATATTATTATAAATAACGTTCCCTCAGTAATATTATTATAAATAACGTTCCCTCAGTAATATTATTATAAATAACGTTCCCTCCTCAGTAATATTATTATAAATAACGTTCCCTCAGTAATATTATTATAAATAACGTTCCCTCAGTAATATTATTATAAATAACGTTCCCTCAGTAATATTATTATAAATAACGTTCCCCCTCAGTAATATTATTATAAATAACGTTCCCTCAGTAATATTATTATAAATAACGTTCCCTCAGTAATATTATTATAAATAACGTTCCCTCAGTAATATTATTATAAATAACGCTCCCTCAGTAATATTATTATAAATAACGTTCCCTCAGTAATATTATTATAAATAACGTTCCCTCAGTAATATTATTATAAATAACGTTCCCTCCCTCAGTAATATTATTATAAATAACGTTCCCTCAGTAATATTATTATAAATAACGTTCCCTCAGTAATATTATTATAAATAACGTTCCCTCCCTCAGTAATATTATTATAAATAACGTTCCCTCAGTAATATTATTATAAATAACGTTCCCTCAGTAATATTATTATAAATAACGTTCCCTCCCTCAGTAATATTATTATAAATAACGTTCCCTCAGTAATATTATTATAAATAACGTTCCCTCAGTAATATTATTATAAATAACGTTCCTCCCTCAGTAATATTATTATAAATAACGTTCCCTCAGTAATATTATTATAAATAACGTTCCCCTCAGTAATATTATTATAAATAACGTTCCCTCAGTAATATTATTATAAATAACGTTCCCTCCCTCAGTAATATTATTATAAATAACGTTCCCCTCAGTAATATTATTATAAATAACGTTCCCTCAGTAATATTATTATAAATAACGTTCCCTCAGTAATATTATTATAAATAACGTTCCCTCAGTAATATTATTATAAATAACGTTCCCTCAGTAATATTATTATAAATAACGTTCTCCCTCAGTAATATTATTATAAATAACGTTCCCTCAGTAATATTATTATAAATAACGTTCCCTCAGTAATATTATTATAAATAACGTTCCTCCCTCAGTAATATTATTATAAATAACGTTCCCTCAGTAATATTATTATAAATAACGTTCCCTCCTCAGTAATATTATTATAAATAACGTTCCCTCCTCAGTAATATTATTATAAATAACGTTCCCTCAGTAATATTATTATAAATAACGTTCCTCCCTCAGTAATATTATTATAAATAACGTTCCCTCAGTAATATTATTATAAATAACGTTCCCTCAGTAATATTATTATAAATAACGTTCCCTCAGTAATATTATTATAAATAACGTTCCCTCAGTAATATTATTATAAATAACGTTCCCTCAGTAATATTATTATAAATAACGTTCCCTCCCTCAGTAATATTATTATAAATAACGTTCCCTCAGTAATATTATTATAAATAACGTTCCCTCAGTAATATTATTATAAATAACGTTCCCTCAGTAATATTATTATAAATAACGTTCCCTCCCTCAGTAATATTATTATAAATAACGTTCCCTCCCTCAGTAATATTATTATAAATAACGTTCCCTCAGTAATATTATTATAAATAACGTTCCCTCCCTCAGTAATATTATTATAAATAACGTTCCCTCAGTAATATTATTATAAATAACGTTCCCTCCTCAGTAATATTATTATAAATAACGTTCTCCCTCAGTAATATTATTATAAATAACGTTCCCTCAGTAATATTATTATAAATAACGCTCCCTCAGTAATATTATTATAAATAACGTTCCTCCTCAGTAATATTATTATAAATAACGTTCCCTCAGTAATATTATTATAAATAACGTTCCCTCAGTAATATTATTATAAATAACGTTCCCTCCCTCAGTAATATTATTATAAATAACGTTCCCTCAGTAATATTATTATAAATAACGTTCCCTCAGTAATATTATTATAAATAACGTTCCCTCCTCAGTAATATTATTATAAATAACGTTCCTCCCTCAGTAATATTATTATAAATAACGTTCCCTCAGTAATATTATTATAAATAACGTTCCCTCAGTAATATTATTATAAATAACGTTCCCTCAGTAATATTATTATAAATAACGTTCCCTCAGTAATATTATTATAAATAACGTTCCCTCCCTCAGTAATATTATTATAAATAACGTTCCCTCAGTAATATTATTATAAATAACGTTCCCTCAGTAATATTATTATAAATAACGTTCCCTCAGTAATATTATTATAAATAACGTTCCCTCCCTCAGTAATATTATTATAAATAACGTTCCCCCTCAGTAATATTATTATAAATAACGTTCTCCCTCAGTAATATTATTATAAATAACGTTCCCTCAGTAATATTATTATAAATAACGTTCCCTCAGTAATATTATTATAAATAACGTTCCCTCCCTCAGTAATATTATTATAAATAACGTTCCCTCAGTAATATTATTATAAATAACGTTCCCTCCCTCAGTAATATTATTATAAATAACGTTCCCTCCCTCAGTAATATTATTATAAATAACGTTCCCTCAGTAATATTATTATAAATAACGTTCCCCCTCAGTAATATTATTATAAATAACGTTCCCTCAGTAATATTATTATAAATAACGTTCCCTCAGTAATATTATTATAAATAACGTTCCCTCAGTAATATTATTATAAATAACGTTCCCTCCTCAGTAATATTATTATAAATAACGTTCCCTCAGTAATATTATTATAAATAACGTTCCCTCAGTAATATTATTATAAATAACGTTCCCCTCAGTAATATTATTATAAATAACGCTCCCTCAGTAATATTATTATAAATAACGTTCCCTCAGTAATATTATTATAAATAACGTTCCCTCAGTAATATTATTATAAATAACGCTCCCTCAGTAATATTATTATAAATAACGTTCCCTCAGTAATATTATTATAAATAACGTTCTCCCTCAGTAATATTATTATAAATAACGTTCCCTCCTCAGTAATATTATTATAAATAACGTTCCCTCCTCAGTAATATTATTATAAATAACGTTCCCCTCAGTAATATTATTATAAATAACGTTCCCTCCCTCAGTAATATTATTATAAATAACGTTCCCTCCCTCAGTAATATTATTATAAATAACGTTCCCTCAGTAATATTATTATAAATAACGTTCCCTCAGTAATATTATTATAAATAACGTTCCCTCCCTCAGTAATATTATTATAAATAACGTTCCCTCCTCAGTAATATTATTATAAATAACGTCCCTCAGTAATATTATTATAAATAACGTTCCCTCCCTCAGTAATATTATTATAAATAACGTTCCCTCCCTCAGTAATATTATTATAAATAACGTTCCCTCAGTAATATTATTATAAATAACGTTCTCCCTCAGTAATATTATTATAAATAACGTTCCCTCCCTCAGTAATATTATTATAAATAACGTTCCCTCAGTAATATTATTATAAATAACGTTCCCTCCCTCAGTAATATTATTATAAATAACGTTCCCTCCCTCAGTAATATTATTATAAATAACGTTCCCTCAGTAATATTATTATAAATAACGTTCCCTCAGTAATATTATTATAAATAACGTTCCCTCAGTAATATTATTATAAATAACGTTCCCTCAGTAATATTATTATAAATAACGTTCCCTCAGTAATATTATTATAAATAACGTTCCCTCAGTAATATTATTATAAATAACGTTCCCTCCCTCAGTAATATTATTATAAATAACGTTCCCTCAGTAATATTATTATAAATAACGTTCCCTCCCTCAGTAATATTATTATAAATAACGTTCCCTCCCTCAGTAATATTATTATAAATAACGTTCCCTCAGTAATATTATTATAAATAACGTTCCCTCAGTAATATTATTATAAATAACGTTCCCTCCCTCAGTAATATTATTATAAATAACGTTCCCTCAGTAATATTATTATAAATAACGTTCCCTCAGTAATATTATTATAAATAACGTTCCCTCCCTCAGTAATATTATTATAAATAACGTTCTCTCCTCAGTAATATTATTATAAATAACGTTCCCTCAGTAATATTATTATAAATAACGTCTCCCTCAGTAATATTATTATAAATAACGTTCCCTCAGTAATATTATTATAAATAACGTTCCCTCAGTAATATTATTATAAATAACGTTCCCCTCAGTAATATTATTATAAATAACGTTCCCTCAGTAATATTATTATAAATAACGTTCCCTCAGTAATATTATTATAAATAACGTTCCCTCCCTCAGTAATATTATTATAAATAACGTTTCCCCTCCCTCAGTAATATTATTATAAATAACGTTCTTCCCTCAGTAATATTATTATAAATAACGTTCCCTCAGTAATATTATTATAAATAACGTTCCCTCAGTAATATTATTATAAATAACGTTCCCTCAGTAATATTATTATAAATAACGTTCCCTCAGTAATATTATTATAAATAACGTTCCCTCAGTAATATTATTATAAATAACGTTCCCTCAGTAATATTATTATAAATAACGTTCCCTCAGTAATATTATTATAAATAACGTTCCCTCAGTAATATTATTATAAATAACGTTCACTCCCTCAGTAATATTATTATAAATAACGTTCCCTCAGTAATATTATTATAAATAACGTTCCCTCAGTAATATTATTATAAATAACGTTCCCTCCCTCAGTAATATTATTATAAATAACGTTCCCTCAGTAATATTATTATAAATAACGTTCCCTCAGTAATATTATTATAAATAACGTTCCCTCAGTAATATTATTATAAATAACGTTCCCTCAGTAATATTATTATAAATAACGTTCCCTCACTAGTCCTTAGTTAGTAATATACCCCTGGTGAACTAGTCCTTAGTCAGTAATATACCCCTGGTGAACTAGTCCTTAGTTAGTAATATACCCCTGGTGAACTAGTCCTTAGTTAGTAATATACCCCTGGTGAACTAGTCCTTAGTTAGTAATATACCCCTGGTGAACTAGTCCTTAGTTAGTAATATACCCCTGGTGAACTAGTCCTTAGTTAGTAATATACCCCTGGTGAACTAGTCCTTAGTTAGTAATATACCCCTGGTGAACTAGTCCTTAGTTAGTAATATACCCCTGGTGAACTAGTCCTTAGTTAGTAATATACCCCTGGTGAACTAGTCCTTAGTCAGTAATATACCCCTGGTGAACTAGTCCTTAGTTAGTAATATACCCCTGGTGAACTAGTCCTTAGTAATATACCCCTGGTGAACTAGTCCTTAGTTAGTAATATAACCCTGGTGAACTAGTCCTTAGTTAGTAATATACCCCTGGTGAACTAGTCCTTAGTTAGTAATATAACCCTGGTGAACTAGTCCTTAGTCAGTAATATACCCCTGGTTAACTAGTCCTCAGTAATATACCCCTGGTGAACTAGTCCTTAGTTAGTAATATACTCCTGGTGAACTAGTCCTCAGTAATATACCCCTGGTTAACTAGTCCTTAGTTAGTAATATACCCCTGGTTAACTAGTCCTCAGTAATATAACCCTGGTTAACTAGTCCTTAGTAATAATGTTCTCTCCCATAGAAACTAGTTATTATCTGACTGCAGCGTTTTGTTTTCAGACGGAGGGTGTTTGTTCCAACGACAGCAGCGTCTTCATTCAGACGGTCACCTCTGACCACACCTCTCCAGAGCCTCTCTGCCAATCACAGCTGGTTGTGGAGATGCAGGGGGAGGAGCCTGAGCAGAACTTCCTGATTGGTTCCTCAGAAGGCGGAGCCACCGAGACTCCGGAGCCAATGACAGACAGTTTTACTGCCACGGTCCTGGACGCTCCCTCTCAGGAGGAGCAGGTGGTGGATTCTGGGATAGCGAAGGGGGCGGTGCTTATCGTTTCTCCTACAAATGTCAGCAGCACACTGACAGGTACACACACACACACACACACACACCCTCACACACACACACACACACACACCTACACACACACACACACCCTCACACCCTCACACACACACACACACACCCTCACACACACACACCCTCTCATCCTCCTCCTCTTCTCTCTCATCCTCCTCCTCCTCTCTCATCCTCCTCCTCTTCTCTCATCCTCCTCCTCCTCTCTCATCCTCCTCCTCTTCTCTCCTTCAGATCTGATCCTTGAGAACCAGGATGTCTCTGACTGAGCTGGATAACATCATCACTGATGGAGCCAATCGAACAGCAGAGTGGACATGTCATCATTTTGGACATTATTTCTGATTGGCTGAGTTGGCCATTAAGCCCCTCCCCTTTAAATGTTCTCTTTGGTCAGAGGTGAGACTATGACATCATCATGGGCTCCTGTGGGGGCCGGCCTGACCGTGTGTGTGTGTGTGTGTGTGTGTGTGTGTGTGTGAGAGGGTGTGTGTTGCAGAACGGTCTTTCCAAACTGTCCGTTCTATGTACTTCATGCAGCCAGAGCCACACTGAGTGGACTAAGCACTTCCTAATATTGAGTTGCAACCCCAAGTCTCAATTGTCTGAAAGCTTAAAAATCCTTCTTTAACATGTCTCCTCCCCTTCATCTACACTGATTGAAGTGGATTTAACAAGTGACATCAATAAGGGATCATAATCTTTCACCTGGATTCACCTGGTCAGTCCGTCATGGATAGAGCAGGTGTTCTTAATGTTTTGTCCACTCAGTGTGGTAGATTCTCTGGCCGCTCCGCCTCAGAACAGCACCCTACAGTTTCTAGGTCCCGGTGTTTTCTGTTGTAACCGTCGGCCTGCTGACCACACGAACAACAGGACAGATTCATCTGACACTGTGAATTATATCTGCATTTACTTTTATTTATGTGTAATTAAAAACTTCCACAGTTGTTAATCCGGTGTGTTTCAGTACCGTCTGTCGATCGTCCGACACTTTATCCCCGGTTATACCTGCTCCTTTGTCCTGATCTGTCCCACATTCTGATTTAATGTGTCCCATATTCTGAAATAGCATGGGGGGGGGACATGTCCCATATTCTGAAATAGCATGGGGGTGGACATGTCCCATATTCTGAAATAGCATGGGGGGGGACATGTCCCATATTCTGAAATAGCATCGGGGTGGACATGTCCCATATTCTGAAATAGCATGGGGGTGGACATGTCCCATATTCTGAAATAGCATGGGGGGACATGTCCCATATTCTGAAATAGCATGGGGGGGACATGTCCCATATTCTGAAATAGCATGGGGGGGACATGTCCCATATTCTGAAATAGCATGGGGGGGACATGTCCCATATTCTGAAATAGCATGGGGGTGGACATGTCCCATATTCTGAAATAGCATGGGGGGGGACATGTCCCATATTCTGAAATAGCATGGGGGTGGACATGTCCCATATTCTGAAATAGCATGGGGGTGGACATGTCCCATATTCTGAAATAGCATGGGGGTGGACATGTCCCATATTCTGAAATAGCATGGGGGGGGACATGTCCCATATTCTGAAATAGCATGGGGGGGGACATGTCCCATATTCTGAAATAGCATGGGGGTGGACATGTCCCATATTCTGAAATAGCATGGGGGTGGACATGTCCCATATTCTGAAATAGCATGGGGGGGACATGTCCCATATTCTGAAATAGCATGGGGGTGGACATGTCCCATATTCTGAAATAGCATGGGGGTGGACATGTCCCATATTCTGAAATAGCATGGGGGGGACATGTCCCATATTCTGAAATAGCATGGGGGTGGACATGTCCCATATTCTGAAATAGCATGGGGGGACATGTCCCATATTCTGAAATAGCATGGGGGTGGACATGTCCCATATTCTGAAATAGCATGGGGGGGACATGTCCCATATTCTGAAATAGCATGGGGGTGGACATGTCCCATATTCTGAAATAGCATGGGGGGGGACATGTCCCATATTCTGAAATAGCATGGGGGGGACATGTCCCATATTCTGAAATAGCATGGGGTGCAGCTTCCACTGGGGATGGGGGGGACATGTCCCATATTCTGAAATAGCATGGGGGTGGACATGTCCCATATTCTGAAATAGCATGGGGGGACATGTCCCATATTCTGAAATAGCATGGGGGTGGACATGTCCCATATTCTGAAATAGCATCGGGGTGGACATGTCCCATATTCTGAAATAGCATGGGGGTGGACATGTCCCATATTCTGAAATAGCATGGGGGTGGACATGTCCCATATTCTGAAATAGCATGGGGTGGACATGTCCCATATTCTGAAATAGCATGGGGTGCAGCTTCCACTGGGGAATTGGGGGGGGACTGAGGGGTGGGATGGGCTGAGAGGGACTGAGGGGTGGGATGGGCTGAGTGGCTGAGGGGTGGGATGGGCTGAGTGGCTGAGGGGCGGGATGGGCTGAGGGGTGGGATGGGCTGAGAGGGGGAATGGGGGAGAGTGGCTGAGGGGTGGGATGGGCTGAGTGGCTGAGGGGCGGGATGGGCTGAGGGGTGGGATGGGCTGAGAGGGGCGGGATGGGCTGAGAGGGGCGGGATGGGCTGAGAGGGGCGGGATGGGGGAGAGTGGCTGAGGGGTGGGATGGGCTGAGAGGGACTGAGGGGTGGGATGGGCTGAGTGGCTGAGGGGTGGGATGGGCTGAGGGGTGGGATGGGCTGAGAGTGGCTGAGGGGTGGGATTACGGAGTTGATGTTTGGTAATGAATTATTATGTAAATGCTTTATATAAAGGTACCATGTTTGCTAAATGTGTGTGTAAAATGTAGCAGAAAAGCTGTGAAAACACAATGTATTTGTCCTCTGAAGAGGGGGGTGGTGAATGGGTTAATAATATATTTTTAAAGATAATCCATCCACCTGACAGGTGTGGCATGTCATGAAGCTGATTAAACAGCATGATCACTACACAGGTGCACCTTGTGCTGGGGACAATAAAAGGCAACTCTAAAGTGTGCAGTTTTGTCACAACTCGATGCCACAGAGGTCTCAAGTTGAGGAAGCGTACAATTGGCATGCTGACGGCAAAAATGTCCACCAAAGCTGTTGCCAGAAAATGTAATGTTACTTTCTCTACCATAAGCCATTTTAGAGAATGTGGCAGTACATCCATTTGGTTTGCTGATGTCAATGTTGTGAACAGAGCGCCCCATGGTGGAGGTGTGGGGTTATGGTATGGGCCCCATGGTGGAGGTGTGGGGTTATGGTATGGGCCCCATGGTGGTGGAGGTGGGGTTATGGTATGGGCCCCATGGTGGTGGAGATGTGGGGTTATGGTATGGGCCCCATGGTGGAGGTGGGGTTATGGTATGGGCCCCATGGTGGCGGTGGGGTTATGGTATGGGCCCCATGGTGGAGGTGGGGTTATGGTATGGGCCCCATGGTGGAGGTGGGGTATGGGCCCCATGGTGGCAGTGGGGTTATGGTATGGGCCCCATGGTGGAGGTGGGGTTATGGTATGGGCCCCATGGTGGAGATGTGGTTATGGTATGGGCCCCATGGTGGAGGTGGGGTATGGGCCCCATGGTGGTGGAGGTGGGGTTATGGTATGGGCCCCATGGTGGTGGAGGTGGGGTATGGGCCCCATGGTGGTGGAGGTGGGGTTATGGTATGGGCCCCATGGTGGAGATGTGGGGTTATGGTATAGGCCCCATGGTGGAGTTGGGGTTATGGTATGGGCCCCATGGTGGAGGTGGGGTTATGGTATGGGCCCCATGGTGGCAGTGGGGTTAGGGTGTGGTATGGACCTCATGGTGGAGGTGGGGTTATGGTATGGGCCCCATGGTGGGGTTAGGGTGTGGTATGGGCCCCATGGTGGAGGTGGGGTTTATGGTATGGGCCCCATGGTGGAGGTGGGGTTATGGTATGGGCCCCATGGTGGCAGTGGGGTTATGGTATGGGCCCCATGGTGGAGGTGGGGATATGGTATGGGCCCCATGGTGGAGATGTGGGGTTATGGTATGGGCCCCATGGTGGAGATGTGGGGTTATGGTATGGGCCCCATGGTGGAGATGTGGGGTTATGGTATGGGCCCCATGGTGGAGGTGGGGTTTATGGTATGGGCCCCATGGTGGAGGTGGGGTTTATGGTATGGGCCCCATGGTGGAGGTGGGGTTTATGGTATGGGCCCCATGGTGGAGGTGGGTTTATGGTATGGGCCCGATGGTGGAGGTGGGGTTTATGGTATGGGCACCATGGTGGAGGTGGGGATATGGTATGGGCCCCATGGTGGAGATGTGGGGTTATGGTATGGGCCCCATGGTGGAGATGTGGGGTTATGGTATGGGCCCCATGGTGGAGATGTGGGGTTATGGTATGGGCCCCATGGTGGAGATGTGGGGTTATGGTATGGGCCCCATGGTGGAGATGTGGGGTTATGGTATGGGCCCCATGGTGGAGGTGGGGTTTATGGTATGGGCCCCATGGTGGAGGTGGGGTTTATGGTATGGGCCCCATGGTGGAGGTGGGGTTTATGGTATGGGCCCCATGGTGGAGGTGGGTTTATGGTATGGGCCCGATGGTGGAGGTGGGGTTATGGTATGGGCCCCATGGTGGAGGTGGGGTTATGGTATGGGCCCCATGGTGGCAGTGGGGTTAGGGTGTGGTATGGGCCCCATGGTGGAGGTGGGGTTTATGGTATGGGCCCCATGGTGGAGGTGGGGTTATGGTATGGGCCCCATGGTGGAGGTGGGGTTATGGTATGGGCCCCATGGTGGAGATGTGGGGATATGGTATGGGCCCCATGGTGGAGATGTGGGGTTTGTGGTATGGGCCCCATGGTGGAGGTGGGGTTATGGTATGGGCCCCATGGTGGAGATGTGGGGTTATGGTATGGGCCCCATGGTGGAGATGTGGGGTTTGTGGTATGGGCCCCATGGTGGAGGTGTGGGGTTATGGTATGGGCCCCATGGTGGAGATGGGGTTATGGTATGGGCCCCATGGTGGAGATGTGGGGATATGGTATGGGCCCCATGGTGGAGATGTGGGGTTTGTGGTATGGGCCCCATGGTGGAGGTGGGGTTATGGTATGGGCCCCATGGTGGAGATGTGGGGTTTGTGGTATGGGCCCCATGGTGGAGATGTGGGGTTATGGTGTTTGTGGTATGGGCCCCATGGTGGAGATGGGGTTATGGTATGGGCCCCATGGTGGAGGTGTGGGGTTATGGTATGGGCCCCATGGTGGAGGTGGGGATATGGTATGGGCCCCATGGTGGAGCAACACTATGTCAACTAAACAGGATCTGATTGGATCGAGCCCTGGGTTTTTCTGATTTAAAAACTAAAATAATTGTGTGACTTCCAGCTGTTTTTAAATCGACATGCACCACAGCAGGTAATTGTTCCATCTGTTTTCTATGTAAATATCAACCCCCCACAAAATAAGTTACTGGAAGTGTAGCTACTGATGGTCAGATCACTGGACAAGTTACTGGAAGTGTAGCTACTGTAATCTGATGGTCAGATCACTGGACAAGTTACTGGAAGTGTAGCTACTGATGGTCAGATCACTGGACAAGTTACTGGAAGTGTAGCTACTGATGGTCAGATCACTGGACAAGTTACTGGAAGTGTAGCTACTGTAATCTGATGGTCAGATCACTGGACAAGTTACTGGAAGTGTAGCTACTGTAATCTGATGGTCAGATCACTGGACAAGTTACTGGAAGTGTAGCTACTGATGGTCAGATCACTGGACAAGTTACTGGAAGTATAGCTACTGATGGTCAGATCACTGGACAAGTTACTGGAAGTGAGGCTACTGTAATCTGATGGTCAGATCACTGGACAAGTTACTGGAAGTGTAGCTACTGTAATCTGATGGTCAGATCACTGGACAAGTTACTGGAAGTGTAGCTACTGATGGTCAGATCACTGGACAAGTTACTGGAAGTGTAGCTACTGATGGTTAGATCACTGGACAAGTTACTGGAAGTGTAGCTACTGATGGTCAGATCACTGGACAAGTTACTGGAAGTGTAGCTACTGATGGTCAGATCACTGGACAAGTTACTGGAAGTGTAGCTACTGATGGTCAGATCACTGGACAAGTTACTGGAAGTGTAGCTACTGATGGTCAGATCACTGGACAAGTTACTGGAAGTGTAGCTACTGATGGTCAGATCACTGGACAAGTTACTGGAAGTGTAGCTACTGTAATCTGATGGTCAGATCACTGGACAAGTTACTGGAAGTGTAGCTACTGATGGTCAGATCACTGGACAAGTTACTGGAAGTGTAGCTACTGATGGTCAGATCACTGGACAAGTTACTGGAAGTGTAGCTACTGATGGTCAGGTTACTGGAAGTGTAGCTACTGATGGTTTTCCTGATCACCTCTGGAGGCAGGCAGACGCACAATTCTCATCTTTTAACCAATAACAGGGTGAGACATCAGAATTAGGCTGACTAAACGCAGCCGAAGTAAAATAAATAATCCGTCATAACTTGCACACAAGGAGGGATCAGGGAAACTCTGGTCACAACGAGTAGACAGTGGATAAGAGACATTTTAATACCATGTGTAGACGCTCTTTTCTGAAAATGTGGGCCAATCAGAATGTGGCCGAGAAGACGCCAGCTATCAACAGAGGTGCAGGACAACAACTCACAGGATATGATTATTTATTGCATAAAATACTAAATAAAAAAAAGCAACAAACAATCCTAAAGTGATTGCTGAGTAGTCAGATGATCTGTGCAGCGCCATTGATTGGTGGAGTAGAAACAGTCATTTGACTATGATTGGTGGACAGTCACTTGTCTGGAAACTGTCTGTCCTGTTGTGGAATCCGAACTGGTACTGGGCAGGTCCGTCCTCCTCCTGGTCCACCTGGTCCCACTAGTCCAGTCAGTGACCGTGTGTGGCAGTAAGGGTGAGTAAGGCATGTCCAGTCTCACGTCCCTCTGCCCACATCGTGGAAGTACAGGTTAGCACAGAGACACAGCAGCATGATGGAGGCCAGCATGTAGTAGATTAACTTCCTGAACTTGGGATCCAAGTCCCCCTGCCGGTACCAGACAATCTACAGGAGGAAGACCGAGAGATTCAGCTTAACCCCCTGCAGGTACCCCACCCCACATCCCCCTGCTGGTACCCAATCCCACCCCAAGTCCCCCTGCCGGTACCCCACCCCACGTCCCCCTGCCGGTACCCACCCCCACGTCCCCCTGCCGGTACCCAACCCCACGTCCCCCTGCCGGTACCCACCCCCACCCCCACCCCACGTCCCCCTGCCGGTACCCAACCCCCACGTCCCCCTGCCGGTACCCAACCCCCACGTCCCCCTGCCGGTACCCAACCCCCACGTCCCCTGCCGGTACCCACCCCCACCCCAAGTCCCCCTGCCGGTACCCACCCCCACGTCCCCCTGCCGGTACCCACCCCCACGTCCCCCTGCCGGTACCCACGTCCCCCTGCCGGTACCCACCCCCACGTCCCCCTGCCGGTACCCCACGTCACCCTGCCGGTACCCACCCCCACGTCCCCCTGCAGGTACCCCACGTCCCCCTGCCGGTACCCACCCCCACATCCCCCTGCAGGTACCCCACGTCCCCCCTGCCGGTACCCAGCCCCAAGTCCCCCTGCCGGTACCCACCCCCACGTCCCCCTGCCGGTACCCAGCCCCACGTCCCCCTGCCGGTACCCAGCCCCACGTCCCCCTGCCGGTACCCAACCCCCACGTCCCCCTGCAGGTACCCAACCCCCACGTCCCCCTGCAGGTACCCAACCCCACGTCCCCTGCCGGTACCCACCCCCACGTCCCCCTGCCGGTACCCACCCCCACGTCCCCCTGCCGGTACCCACCCCACGTCCCCCTGCCGGTACCCACCCCCACGTCCCCCTGCCGGTACCCAACCCCAAGTCCCCCTGCCGGTACCCAGCCCCAAGTCCCCCTGCCGGTACCCAGCCCCAAGTCCCCCTGCCGGTACCCAGCCCCAAGTCCCCTGGCGGTACCCAGCCCCAAGTCCCCCTGGCGGTACCCAGCCCCAAGTCCCCTGGCGGTACCCACCCCCAAGTCCCCCTGGCGGTACCCACCCCCAAGTCCCCCTGGCGGTACCCACCCCCAAGTCCCCCTGGCGGTACCCACCCCCACGTCCCCCTGCCGGTACCAAACCCCACGTCCCCCTGCCGGTACCCACCCCCACGTCCCCCTGCAGGTACCCCACGTCCCCCTGCCGGTACCCACCCCCACATCCCCCTGCAGGTACCCCACGTCCCCCTGCCGGTACCCAGCCCCAAGTCCCCCTGCCGGTACCCACCCCCCACGTCCCCCTGCCGGTACCCAGCCCCACGTCCCCCTGCCGGTACCCAGCCCCACGTCCCCCTGCCGGTACCCAACCCCCACGTCCCCTGCAGGTACCCAACCCCACGTCCCCTGCCGGTACCCAACCCCACGTCCCCCTGCCGGTACCCACCCCCACGTCCCCCTGCCGGTACCCACCCCCACGTCCCCCTGCCGGTACCCACCCCCACGTCCCCTGCTGGTACCCACCCCCACGTCCCCCTGCCGGTACCCACCCCCACGTCCCCCTGCCGGTACCCAGCCCCAAGTCCCCCTGCCGGTACCCAGCCCCAAGTCCCCCTGCCGGTACCCAGCCCCAAGTCCCCCTGCCGGTACCCAGCCCCAAGTCCCCCTGCCGGTACCCAGCCCCAAGTCCCCCTGCCGGTACCCAGCCCCAAGTCCCCCTGCCGGTACCCAGCCCCAAGTCCCCCTGCCGGTACCCAGCCCCAAGTCCCCCTGGCGGTACCCAGCCCCAAGTCCCCTGGCGGTACCCAGCCCCAAGTCCCCCTGGCGGTACCCACCCCAAGTCCCCCTGGCGGTACCCACCCCCAAGTCCCCCTGGCGGTACCCACCCCCAAGTCCCCCTGCCGGTACCAAACCCCACGTCCCCCTGCCGGTACCAAACCCCACGTCCCCCCTGCCGGTACCAAACCCCACGTCCCCCTGCCGGTACCCACCCCCCACGTCCCCCTGCCGGTACCCACCCCCACGTCCCCCTGGCGGTACCCACCCCCACGTCCCCTGGCGGTACCCAGCCCCAAGTCCCCTGGCGGTACCCAGCCCCAAGTCCCCCTGCCGGTACCCCACGTCCCCCTGCCGGTACCCACCCCCACGTCCCCCTGGCGGTACCCAGCCCCACGTCCCCTGGCGGTACCCAGCCCCACGTCCCCCTGGCGGTACCCAGCCCCAAGTCCCCCTGCCGGTACCCAGCCCCAAGTCCCCCTGCCGGTACCCAGCCCCAAGTCCCCCTGCCGGTACCCAGCCCCAAGTCCCCCTGCCGGTACCCAGCCCCAAGTCCCCCTGCCGGTACCCAGCCCCAAGTCCCCCTGCCGGTACCCAGCCCCAAGTCCCCTGGCGGTACCCAGCCCCAAGTCCCCCTGGCGGTACCCAGCCCCAAGTCCCCTGGCGGTACCCACCCCCAAGTCCCCTGGCGGTACCCACCCCCAAGTCCCCCTGGCGGTACCCACCCCCAAGTCCCCCTGCCGGTACCAAACCCCACGTCCCCTGCCGGTACCAAACCCCACGTCCCCCTGCCGGTACCAAACCCCACGTCCCCCTGCCGGTACCCACCCCCACGTCCCCCTGCCGGTACCCACCCCCACGTCCCCTGGCGGTACCCACCCCACGTCCCCCTGGCGGTACCCAGCCCCAAGTCCCCTGGCGGTACCCAGCCCCAAGTCCCCCTGCCGGTACCCCACGTCCCCCTGCCGGTACCCACCCCCACGTCCCCCTGGCGGTACCCAGCCCCACGTCCCCTGGCGGTACCCAGCCCCACGTCCCCCTGGCGGTACCCAGCCCCACGTCCCCCTGGCGGTACCCAGCCCCACGTCCCCCTGGCGGTACCCAGCCCCACGTCCCCCTGGCGGTACCCAGCCCCAAGTCCCCCTGCCGGTACCCAGCCCCAAGTCCCCCTGCCGGTACCCAGCCCCAAGTCCCCCTGCCGGTACCCAGCCCCAAGTCCCCCTGCCGGTACCCAGCCCCAAGTCCCCCTGGCGGTACCCACCCCCAAGTCCCCCTGGCGGTACCCACCCCCAAGTCCCCCTGGCGGTACCCACCCCCAAGTCCCCCTGCCGGTACCCAACCCCACGTCCCCCTGCCGGTACCAAACCCCACGTCCCCCTGCCGGTACCCACCCCCACGTCCCCCTGCCGGTACCCACCCCCACGTCCCCCTGCCGGTACCCAGCCCCAAGTCCCCCTGCCGGTACCCCACGTCCCCCTGCCGGTACCCCACGTCCCCCTGCCGGTACCCAGCCCCACGTCCCCCTGCCGGTACCCACCCCCACGTCCCCCTGGCGGTACCCAGCCCCAAGTCCCCCTGCCGGTACCCCACGTCCCCCTGCCGGTACCCCACGTCCCCCTGCCGGTACCCAGCCCCACGTCCCCTGCCGGTACCCACCCCCACGTCCCCTGGCGGTACCCAGCCCCAAGTCCCCCTGCCGGTACCCCACGTCCCCCCTGCCGGTACCCCACGTCCCCCTGCCGGTACCCAGCCCCACGTCCCCCTGCCGGTACCCACCCCCACGTCCCCCTGGCGGTACCCAGCCCCAAGTCCCCCTGCCGGTACCCCACGTCCCCCTGCCGGTACCCCACGTCCCCCTGCCGGTACCCAGCCCCACGTCCCCCTGCCGGTACCCCACGTCCCCCTGGCGGTACCCAGCCCCACGTCCCCCTGGCGGTAGCAGTGTGTACTCACCAGCACCATGGCCGAGCCGCAGGTCAGCAGGATACAGAAAGCCAAGAAGATGTTGAGTGGCCAGGGAGGCAACGAGGGGAACACGAATGAACTGATCACCGTTACCTAGGGAACACAATCACCACCTAACTGATCACAGATCCCCCACAATGCTCTAACCACTAGACTACCTGCCCCCCCCCTCTAACCACTAGACTACCTGCCCCCCCCCCCTAACCACTAGACTACCTGCCCCCCCCCTCTAACCACTAGACTACCTGCCCCCCCCCTCTCTAACCACTAGACTACCTGCCCCCCCCTCTAACCACTAGACTACCTGCCCCCCCCTCTAACCACTAGACTACCTGCCCCCCCCCTCTAACCACTAGACTACCTGCCCCCCCTAACCACTAGACTACCTGCCCCCCCTCTAACCACTAGACTACCTGCCTCCCCCCCTCTAACCACTAGACTACCTGCCCTCCCCCACTAACCACTAGACTACCTGCCCCCCCCTAACCACTAGACTACCTGCCCCCCCTAACCACTAGACTACCTGCCCCCCCCTAACCACTAGACTACCTGCCCCCCCAACCACTAGACTACCTGCCCCCCTAACCACTAGACTACCTGCCCCCCCCTCTAACCACTAGACTCCCTGCTCCCCCTCTAACCACTAGACTACCTGCCCCCCCTCTAACCACTAGACTACCTGCCCCCCCCCTCTAACCACTAGACTACCTGCCCCCCCCTCTAACCACTAGACTACCTGCCCCCCCTAACCACTAGACTACCTGCCCTCCCCCTCTAACCACTAGACTACCTGCCCCCCCCTCTAACCACTAGACTACCTGCCCCCCCTCTAACCACTAGACTACCTGCCCCCCCTCTAACCACTAGACTACCTGCCCCCCCCTCTAACCACTAGACTACCTGCCCCCCCCTCTAACCACTAGACTACCTGCCCTCCCCCCTCTAACCACTAGACTACCTGCCCCCACCCCCTCTAACCACTAGACTACCTGCCCCCCCCTCTAACCACTAGACTACCTGCCCCCCCCTCTAACCACTAGACTACCTGCCCCCCCTCTAACCACTAGACTACCTGCCCCCCCCAACCACTAGACTACCTGCCCCCCTCTAACCACTAGACTACCTGCCCCCCCTCTAACCACTAGACTACCTGCCCCCCCCCCTCTAACCACTAGACTACCTGCCCCCCCCTCTAACCACTAGACTACCTGCCCCCCCCTCTAACCACTAGACTACCTGCCCCCCCCTAACCACTAGACTACCTGCCCCCCCCAACCACTAGACTACCTGCCCCCCCTCTAACCACTAGACTACCTGCCCCCACCCCCAACCACTAGACTACCTGCCCCCCCTCTAACCACTAGACTACCTGCCCCCCCTAACCACTAGACTACCTGCCCCCCCCTCTAACCACTAGACTACCTGCCCCCCCCAACCACTAGACTACCTGCCCCCCCTCTAACCACTAGACTACCTGCCCCCCCCCTCTAACCACTAGACTACCTGCCCCCCCTCTAACCACTAGACTACCTGCCCCCCCTCTAACCACTAGACTACCTGCCCCCCCCTCTAACCACTAGACTACCTGCCCCCCTCAACCACTAGACTACCTGCCCCCCCCTCTAACCACTAGACTACCTGCCCCCACCCCTAACCACTAGACTACCTGCCCCCCCCTCTAACCACTAGACTACCTGCCCCCCCTAACCACTAGACTACCTGCCCCCCCTCTAACCACTAGACTACCTGCCCCCCCCTCTAACCACTAGACTACCTGCCCCCCCTAACCACTAGACTACCTGCCCCCCCGCTCTAACCACTAGACTACCTGCCCCCCCCCGCTCTAACCACTAGACTACCTGCCCCCCCCGCTCTAACCACTAGACTACCTGCCCCCCCCTCTAACCACTAGACTACCTGCCCCCCCCTCTAACCACTAGACTACCTGCCCCCCCCCCTCTAACCACTAGACTACCTACCCCCCCTCTAACCACTAGACTACCTGCCCCCCCCCTCTAACCACTAGACTACCTGCCCCCCCTCTAACCACTAGACTACCTACCCCCCCTCTAACCACTAGACTACCTGCCCCCCCCTCTAACCACTAGACTACCTGCCCCCCCTCTAACCACTAGACTACCTGCCCCCCCTCTAACCACTAGACTACCTGCCCCCCCCCTCTAACCACTAGACTACCTGCCCCCCCTCTAACCACTAGACTACCTGCCCCCCCTCTAACCACTAGACTACCTGCCCCCCCCCAACCACTAGACTACCTGCTCCCCCTCTAACCACTAGACTACCTGCCCCCCCAAACCACTAGACTACCTGCCCCCCCCTCTAACCACTAGACTACCTGCCCCCCCTCTAACCACTAGACTACCTGCCCCCCCTCTAACCACTAGACTACCTGCCCCCCCCAACCACTAGACTACCTGCTCCCCCCTCTAACCACTAGACTACCTGCCCCCCCCCAACCACTAGACTACCTGCCCCCCCCTAACCACTAGACTACCTGCCCCCCCTCTAACCACTAGACTACCTGCCCCCGCCTCTAACCACTAGACTACCTGCCCCCCCTAACCACTAGACTACCTGCCCCCCCTCTAACCACTAGACTACCTGCCCCCCCTCTAACCACTAGACTACCTGCCCCCCCTCTAACCACTAGACTACCTGCCCCCCCTCTAACCACTAGACTACCTGCCCCCCCCTCTAACCACTAGACTACCTGCCCCCCCCCTCTAACCACTAGACTACCTGCCCCCCCCAACCACTAGACTACCTGCCCCCCCCAACCACTAGACTACCTGCCCCCCCTCTAACCACTAGACTACCTGCCCCCCCTCTAACCACTAGACTACCTGCCCCCCCCCTCTAACCACTAGACTACCTGCCCCCCCCTCTAACCACTAGACTACCTGCCCCCCCCCTCTAACCACTAGACTACCTGCCCCCCCTAACCACTAGACTACCTGCCCCCCTCCTAACCACTAGACTACCTGCCCCCCCTCTAACCACTAGACTACCTGCCCCCCCCTCTAACCACTAGACTACCTGCCCCCCCCTCTAACCACTAGACTACCTGCCCCCCTAACCACTAGACTACCTGCCCCCCCCCCAACCACTAGACTACCTGCCCCCCCCCCCTAACCACTAGACTACCTGCCCCCCCTCTAACCACTAGACTACCTGCCCCCCCTCTAACCACTAGACTACCTGCCCCCCCCTCTAACCACTAGACTACCTGCCCCCCCCCTAACCACTAGACTACCTGCCCCCCCCCTAACCACTAGACTACCTGCTCCCCCCTCTAACCACTAGACTACCTGCCCCCCCTCTAACCACTAGACTACCTGCCCCCCTCAACCACTAGACTACCTCCCCCTCTAACCACTAGACTACCTGCCCCCCCCTCTAACCACTAGACTACCTGCTCCCCCCCTCTAACCACTAGACTACCTGCCCCCCCTCTAACCACTAGACTACCTGCCCCCCCCTAACCACTAGACTACCTGCCCCCCCTCGAACCACTAGACTACCTGCCCCCCCCCTCTAACCACTAGACTACCTGCCCCCCCCCTCTAACCACTAGACTACCTGCCCCCCCTCTAACCACTAGACTACCTGCCCCCCTCTAACCACTAGACTACCTGCCCCCCCCCTCTAACCACTAGACTACCTGCCCCCCCCCTCTAGCCACTAGACTACCTGCCCCCCTCTAACCACTAGACTACTTGCCCCCCCTCTAACCACTAGACTACCTGCCCCCCCCAACCACTAGACTACCTGCCCCCCCAACCACTGGACTGCCTGCCCCCCCTCTAACCACTGGACTGCCTGCCCCCCCTCTAACCACTAGACTACCTGCCCCCCCAACCACTAGACTGCCTGCCCCCCCTCTAACCACTAGACTACCTGCCCCCCTCTAACCACTAGACTACCTGCCCCCCTCTAACCACTAGACTGCCTGCCCCCCCTCTAACCAGTCCAGGGGTCTAGTGGTTAGAGGGGGGGCAGGCAGCCTAGTGGTTAGAGGGGGGCAGGTAGGAAACAGTCCAGGGGTCTAGTGGTTAGGGGGGCAGGTAGTCTAGTGGTTAGAGGGGGGGCAGGTAGTCTAGTGGTTAGAGGGGGTGGGGGCAGGTAGTCTAGTGGTTAGGGGGGCAGGTAGTCTAGTGGTTAGGGGGGGCAGGTAGTCTAGTGGTTAGGGGGGGCAGGTAGCCTAGTGGTTAGGGGGGCAGGTACTTACGACAACCAGCAGGGATGTCAGTCCTCCAAACGCCAGGTTGATGGCTCTGTCCTGCGAGGACAAGAGGACATTACATGAGACAAGCCAATAACACAGATGCTGTGGGGGTCAAGACTGCTGGACAGTACGGGCCGGAGGTTCCCAGTACGGGCCGGAGGTTCCCAGTACGGGCCGGAGGTTCCCAGTACGGGCCGGAGGTTCCCAGTACGGGCCGGAGATTCCCAGTATGGGCCCAGATGGGGCGGTGGGGGTCAAGGCAGCCGGTCTCACGGTAACTGACCGGTAATCAACCCGTTTAGCATCTCCAGGCCTCCACACATACAAGCAGCTGATTGGAGCATCTACATTTAGAAAAGTCTAGAATATATTTAATAAACATTATTGGTTTTGGGTTAAAAGAAACATGATGAAGAAAAATGTATTTAGATACTAGATACTGTATTATCTGGTTATGATATAGACTGGTTCATTTATCAGACTAGATACTGTATGTTATCTGGTTATGATATAGACTGTAGACTGGTTCATTTATCAGACTAGATACTGTATGTTATCTGGTTATGATATAGACTGTAGACTGGTTCATTTATCAGACTAGATACTGTATGTTATCTGGCTATGATATAGACTGGTTCATTTATCAGACTAGATACTGTATTATCTGGTTATGATATAGACTGTAGACTGGTTCATTTATCAGACTAGATACTGTATTATCTGGTTATGATATAGACTGTAGACTGGTTCATTTATCAGACTAGATACTGTATTATCTGGTTATGATATAGACTGTAGACTGGTTCATTTATCAGACTAGATACTGTATTATCTGGTTATGATATAGACTGGTTCATTTATCAGACTAGATACTGTATGTTATCTGGTTATGATATAGACTGTAGACTGGTTCATTTATCAGACTAGATACTGTATTATCTGGTTATGATATAGACTGGTTCATTTATCAGACTAGATACTGTATGTTATCTGGTTATGATATAGACTGGTTCATTTATCAGACTAGATACTGTATGTTATCTGGCTATGATATAGACTGTAGACTGGTTCATTTATCAGACTAGATACTGTATGTTATCTGGTTATGATATAGACTGGTTCATTTATCAGACTAGATACTGTATGTTATCTGGCTATGATATAGACTGGTTCATTTATCAGACTAGATACTGTATGTTATCTGGTTATGATATAGACTGTAGACTAGTTCGTTTATCAGACTAGATACTGTATGTTATCTGGTTATGATATAGACTGTAGACTGGTTCATTTATCAGACTAGATACTGTATGTTATCTGGTTATGATATAGACTGGTTCATTTATCAGACTAGATACTGTATTATCTGGTTATGATATAGACTGGTTCATTTATCAGACTAGATACTGTATTATCTGGTTATGATATAGACTGTGGTTCATTTATCAGACTAGATACTGTATTATCTGGTTATGATATAGACTGGTTCATTTATCAGACTAGATACTGTATTATCTGGTTATGATATAGACTGGTTCATTTATCAGACTAGATACTGTATGTTATCTGGTTATGATATAGACTGGTTCATTTATCAGACTAGATACTGTATTATCTGGTTATGATTTAGACTGGTTCATTTATCAGACTAGATACTGTATGTTATCTGGTTATGATATAGACTGGTTCATTTATCAGACTAGATACTGTATTATCTGGTTATGATATAGACTGGTTCATTTATCAGACTAGATACTGTATTATCTGGTTATGATATAGACTGTAGACTGGTTCATTTATCAGACTAGATACTGTATTATCTGGTTATGATATAGACTGGTTCATTTATCAGACTAGATACTGTATGTTATCTGGTTATGATATAGACTGTAGACTGGTTCATTTATCAGACTAGATACTGTATGTTATCTGGTTATGATATAGACTGTAGACTGGTTCATTTATCAGACTAGATACTGTATTATCTGGTTATGATATAGACTGTAGACTGGTTCATTTATCAGACTAGATACTGTATTATCTGGTTATGATATAGACTGGTTCATTTATCAGACTAGATACTGTATTATCTGGTTATGATATAGACTGGTTCATTTATCAGACTAGATACTGTATTATCTGGTTATGATATAGACTGTAGACTGGTTCATTTATCAGACTAGATACTGTATTATCTGGTTATGATATAGACTGTAGACTGGTTCATTTATCAGACTAGATACTGTATTATCTGGTTATGATATAGACTGTAGACTGGTTCATTTATCAGACTAGATACTGTATGTTATCTGGTTATGATATAGACTGTAGACTGGTTCATTTATCAGACTAGATACTGTATTATCTGGTTATGATATAGACTGTAGACTGGTTCATTTATCAGACTAGATACTGTATTATCTGGTTATGATATAGACTGGTTCATTTATCAGACTAGATACTGTATTATCTGGTTATGATATAGACTGGTTCATTTATCAGACTAGATACTGTATTATCTGGTTATGATATAGACTGTAGACTGGTTCATTTATCAGACTAGATACTGTATTATCTGGTTATGATATAGACTGTAGACTGGTTCATTTATCAGACTAGATACTGTATTATCTGGTTATGATATAGACTGGTTCATTTATCAGACTAGATACTGTATTATCTGGTTATGATATAGACTGGTTCATTTATCAGACTAGATACTGTATTATCTGGTTATGATATAGACTGTAGACTGGTTCATTTATCAGACTAGATACTGTATTATCTGGTTATGATATAGACTGTAGACTGGTTCATTTATCAGACTAGATACTGTATGTTATCTGGTTATGATATAGACTGGTTCATTTATCAGACTAGATACTGTATTATCTGGTTATGATATAGACTGTAGACTGGTTCATTTATCAGACTAGATACTGTATTATCTGGTTATGATATAGACTGTAGACTGGTTAATTTATCAGACTAGATACTGTATGTTATCTGGTTATGATATAGACTGTAGACTGGTTCATGTATCAGACTAGATACTGTATTATCTGGTTATGATATAGACTGTAGACTGGTTCGTTTATCAGACTCCCTTTAAGAATGTGCTCCTAATCTCAGCTCGTTACCTGTATAAAAGACCCCTGGGAGCCAGAAATCTTTCTGATTGAGAGGGGGGGGGGTCAAATACTTATTTCCCTCATTAAAATGCAAATCAATTTATAACATTTTTGACATGTTTTTCTGGATTTTTGTTGTTGTTATTCTGTCTCTCACTGTTCAAATAAACATTATAGACTGATCCTTTCTTTATCAGTGGACAAACGCACAAAATCAGCAGGGATCAAATCCTTTTTCCCTCCTCACTGTACAGGCCTCTGGGTCTCTGAATGAATCAACACCGTAGAAAGTACCGTCCATGACATCGTGTTTGGGCCATTAGGGTTATATACTGTTATTGATTAGAGAGACATTAGGGTTATATACTGTTATTGATCAGTGGTTAGAGAGACATTAGGGTTATATACTGTTATTGATTAGAGAGACATTAGGGTTATATACTGTTATTGATTAGTGGGACATTAGGGTTATATACTATTATTGATTAGAGAGACATTAGGGTTATATACTGTTATTGATCAGAGAGACATTAGGGTTATATACTGTTATTGATCAGAGAGACATTAGGGTTATATACTGTTATTGATTAGAGGGACATTAGGGTTATATACTGTTATTGATTAGAGAGACATTAGGGTTATATACTGTTATTGATTAGAGAGACATTAGGGTTATATACTGTTATTGATCAGTGGTTAGAGGGACATTAGGGTTATATACTGTTATTGATCAGTGGTTAGAGGGACATTAGGGTTATATACTGTTATTGATTAGAGAGACATTAGGGTTATATACTGTTATTGATTAGAGGGACATTAGGGTTATATACTGTTATTGATTAGAGGGACATTAGGGTTATATACTGTTATTGATTAGAGGGACATTAGGGTTATATACTGTTATTGATCAGAGAGACATTAGGGTTATATACTGTTATTGATTAGAGGTTAGAGGGACATTAGGGTTATATACTGTTATTGATTAGAGGGACATTAGGGTTATATACTGTTATTGATTAGAGAGACATTAGGGTTATATACTGTTATTGATCAGAGAGACATTAGGGTTATATACTGTTATTGATTAGAGAGACATTAGGGTTATATACTGTTATTGATTAGTGGGACATTAGGGTTATATACTATTATTGATTAGAGAGACATTAGGGTTATATACTGTTATTGATCAGAGAGACATTAGGGTTATATACTGTTATTGATTAGAGGGACATTAGGGTTATATACTGTTATTGATCAGAGGGACATTAGGGTTATATACTGTTATTGATCAGTGGTTAGAGGGACATTAGGGTTATATACTGTTATTGATTAGAGAGACATTAGGGTTATATACTGTTATTGATCAGAGAGACATTAGGGTTATATACTGTTATTGATCAGAGAGACATTAGGGTTATATACTGTTATTGATTAGAGGGACATTAGGGTTATATACTGTTATTGATTAGAGAGACATTAGGGTTATATACTGTTATTGATCAGTGGTTAGAGGGACATTAGGGTTATATACTGTTATTGATCAGTGGTTAGAGGGACATTAGGGTTATATACTGTTATTGATTAGAGAGACAGGGTTATATACTGTTATTGATTAGAGGGACATTAGGGTTATATACTGTTATTGATTAGAGGGACATTAGGGTTATATACTGTTATTGATCAGAGAGACATTAGGGTTATATACTGTTATTGATTAGAGGTTAGAGGGACATTAGGGTTATATACTGTTATTGATTAGAGGGACATTAGGGTTATATACTGTTATTGATTAGAGAGACATTAGGGTTATATACTGTTATTGATTAGAGAGACATTAGGGTTATATACTGTTATTGATTAGAGGGACATTAGGGTTATATACTGTTATTGATTAGAGAGACATTAGGGTTATATACTGTTATTGATTAGAGAGACATTAGGGTTATATACTGTTATTGATTAGAGAGACATTAGGGTTATATACTGTTATTGATTAGAGGGACATTAGGGTTATATACTGTTATTGATCAGAGAGACATTAGGGTTATATACTGTTATTGATTAGAGGTTAGAGGGACATTAGGGTTATATACTGTTATTGATTAGAGGGACATTAGGGTTATATACTGTTATTGATTAGAGGGACATTAGGGTTATATACTGTTATTGATCAGTGGGACATTAGGGTTATATACTGTTATTGATTAGAGAGACATTAGGGTTATATACTGTTATTGATCAGAGAGACATTAGGGTTATATACTGTTATTGATTAGAGAGACATTAGGGTTATATACTGTTATTGATTAGAGAGACATTAGGGTTATATACTGTTATTGATTAGAGAGACATTAGGGTTATATACTGTTATTGATCAGAGAGACATTAGGGTTATATACTGTTATTGATTAGAGAGACATTAGGGTTATATACTGTTATTGATTAGAGAGACATTAGGGTTATATACTGTTATTGGTTAGAGGGACATTAGGGTTATATACTGTTATTGATCAGTGGGACATTAGGGTTATATACTGTTATTGATCAGAGAGACATTAGGGTTATATACTGTTATTGATTAGTGGGACATTAGGGTTATATACTGTTATTGATTAGAGAGACATTAGGGTTATATACTGTTATTGATTAGTGGGACATTAGGGTTATATACTGTTATTGATTAGAGAGACATTAGGGTTATATACTGTTATTGATTAGAGAGACATTAGGGTTATATACTGTTATTGATCAGAGGTTAGAGAGACATTAGGGTTATATACTGTTATTGATCAGAGAGACATTAGGGTTATATACTGTTATTGATTAGAGGGACATTAGGGTTATATACTGTTATTGATTAGTGGGACATTAGGGTTATATACTGTTATTGATTAGAGGGACATTAGGGTTATATACTGTTATTGATTAGAGGTTAGAGAGACATTAGGGTTATATACTATTATTGATCAGAGAGACATTAGGGTTATATACTGTTATTGATTAGAGGGACATTAGGGTTATATACTGTTATTGATTAGAGGGACATTAGGGTTATATACTGTTATTGATTAGAGGGACATTAGGGTTATATACTGTTATTGATTAGAGAGACATTAGGGTTATATACTGTTATTGATCAGAGACACATTAGGGTTATATACTGTTATTGGTTAGAGGGACATTAGGGTTATATACTGTTATTGATTAGAGAGACATTAGGGTTATACACTGTTATTGATTAGAGGTTAGAGAGACATTAGGGTTATATACTGTTATTGATTAGAGGTTAGAGAGACATTAGGGTTATATACTGTTATTGATTAGAGGTTAGAGGGACATTAGGGTTATATACTGTTATTGATCAGAGAGACATTAGGGTTATATACTGTTATTGATCAGAGAGACATTAGGGTTATATACTGTTATTGATTAGAGGTTAGAGAGACATTAGGGTTATATACTGTTATTGATCAGTGGGACATTAGGGTTATATACTGTTATTGATCAGAGAGACATTAGGGTTATATACTGTTATTGATTAGAGAGACATTAGGGTTATATACTGTTATTGATCAGAGAGACATTAGGGTTATATACTGTTATTGATTAGAGGGACATTAGGGTTATATACTGTTATTGATTAGAGAGACATTAGGGTTATATACTGTTATTGATTAGAGAGACATTAGGGTTATATACTGTTATTGATTAGAGGGACATTAGGGTTATATACTGTTATTGATTAGTGGTTAGAGAGACATTAGGGTTATATATTGTTATTGATTAGAGAGACATTAGGGTTATATACTGTTATTGATCAGAGAGACATTAGGGTTATATACTGTTATTGATTAGAGAGACATTAGGGTTATATACTGTTATTGATCAGTGGTTAGAGGGACATTAGGGTTATATACTGTTATTGATTAGAGAGACATTAGGGTTATATACTGTTATTGATCAGAGAGACATTAGGGTTATATACTGTTATTGATCAGAGAGACATTAGGGTTATATACTGTTATTGATTAGAGGGACATTAGGGTTATATACTGTTATTGATTAGAGAGACATTAGGGTTATATACTGTTATTGATTAGTGGTTAGAGAGACATTAGGGTTATATACTGTTATTGATCAGAGGGACATTAGGGTTATATACTGTTATTGATTAGAGGGACATTAGGGTTATATACTGTTATTGATTAGAGGGACATTAGGGTTATATACTGTTATTGATTAGAGGGACATTAGGGTTATATACTGTTATTGATTAGAGAGACATTAGGGTTATATACTGTTATTGATCAGAGAGACATTAGGGTTATATACTGTTATTGGTTAGAGGGACATTAGGGTTATATACTGTTATTGATTAGAGAGACATTAGGGTTATATACTGTTATTGATTAGAGGGACATTAGGGTTATATACTGTTATTGATTAGAGAGACATTAGGGTTATATACTGTTATTGATTAGAGAGACATTAGGGTTATATACTGTTATTGATCAGAGAGACATTAGGGTTATATACTGTTATTGATTAGAGGTTAGAGAGACATTAGGGTTATATACTGTTATTGATCAGTGGGACATTAGGGTTATATACTGTTATTGATTAGAGAGACATTAGGGTTATATACTGTTATTGATCAGTGGTTAGAGGGACATTAGGGTTATATACTGTTATTGATCAGAGAGACATTAGGGTTATATACTGTTATTGATTAGAGAGACATTAGGGTTATATACTGTTATTGATTAGAGAGACATTAGGGTTATATACTGTTATTGATCAGAGAGACATTAGGGTTATATACTGTTATTGATCAGAGAGACATTAGGGTTATATACTGTTATTGATCAGTGGTTAGAGACATTAGGGTTATATACTGTTATTGATTAGAGGGACATTAGGGTTATATACTGTTATTGATTAGAGAGACATTAGGGTTATATACTGTTATTGATTAGAGAGACATTAGGGTTATATACTGTTATTGATTAGAGAGACATTAGGGTTATATACTGTTATTGATTAGAGAGACATTAGGGTTATATACTGTTATTGATTAGAGAGACATTAGGGTTATATACTGTTATTGATTAGAGAGACATTAGGGTTATATACTGTTATTGATTAGAAAGACATTAGGGTTATATACTGTTATTGATCAGTGGTTAGAGAGACATTAGGGTTATATACTGTTATTGATTAGAGGTTAGAGAGACATTAGGGTTATATACTGTTATTGATTAGAGGTTAGAGAGACATTAGGGTTATATACTGTTATTGATCAGAGAGACATTAGGGTTATATACTGTTATTGATTAGAGAGACATTAGGGTTATATACTGTTATTGATCAGTGGTTAGAGAGACATTAGGGTTATATACTGTTATTGATTAGAGAGACATTAGGGTTATATACTGTTATTGATTAGAGAGACATTAGGGTTATATACTGTTATTGATTAGAGAGACATTAGGGTTATATACTGTTATTGATTAGAGAGACATTAGGGTTATATACTGTTATTGATTAGAGAGACATTAGGGTTATATACTGTTATTGATTAGAGAGACATTAGGGTTATATACTGTTATTGATTAGAGAGACATTAGGGTTATATACTGTTATTGATTAGAAAGACATTAGGGTTATATACTGTTATTGATCAGTGGTTAGAGAGACATTAGGGTTATATACTGTTATTGATTAGAGGTTAGAGAGACATTAGGGTTATATACTGTTATTGATTAGAGGTTAGAGAGACATTAGGGTTATATACTGTTATTGATCAGAGAGACATTAGGGTTATATACTGTTATTGATTAGAGAGACATTAGGGTTATATACTGTTATTGATTAGAGAGACATTAGGGTTATATACTGTTATTGATTAGAGGGACATTAGGGTTATATACTGTTATTGATTAGAGAGACATTAGGGTTATATACTGTTATTGATTAGAGAGACATTAGGGTTATATACTGTTATTGATTAGAGAGACATGAGGGTTATATACTGTTATTGATTAGAGGGACATTAGGGTTATATACTGTTATTGATTAGAGAGACATTAGGGTTATATACTGTTATTGATTAGAGAGACATTAGGGTTATATACTGTTATTGATTAGAGAGACATTAGGGTTATATACTGTTATTGATCAGAGAGACATTAGGGTTATATACTGTTATTGATCAGTGGTTAGAGAGACATTAGGGTTATATACTGTTATTGATCAGAGAGACATTAGGGTTATATACTGTTATTGATTAGAGAGACATTAGGGTTATATACTGTTATTGATTAAGAGACATTAGGGTTATATACTGTTATTGATCAGAGAGACATTAGGGTTATATACTGTTATTGATCAGTGAGACATTAGGGTTATATACTGTTATTGATTAGAGAGACATTAGGGTTATATACTGTTATTGATCAGTGGGACATTAGGGTTATATACTGTTATTGATTAGAGAGACATTAGGGTTATATACTGTTATTGATTAGAGGGACATTAGGGTTATATACTGTTATTGATTAGAGAGACATTAGGGTTATATACTGTTATTGATTAGAGGGACATTAGGGTTATATACTGTTATTGATTAGAGAGACATTAGGGTTATATACTGTTATTGATCAGAGAGACATTAGGGTTATATACTGTTATTGATTAGAGAGACATTAGGGTTATATACTGTTATTGATTAGAGAGACATTAGGGTTATATACTGTTATTGATCAGTGGTTAGAGGGACATTAGGGTTATATACTGTTATTGATCAGAGAGACATTAGGGTTATATACTGTTATTGATTAGAGAGACATTAGGGTTATATACTGTTATTGATCAGTGGGACATTAGGGTTATATACTGTTATTGATCAGTGGGACATTAGGGTTATATACTGTTATTGATTAGAGAGACATTAGGGTTATATACTGTTATTGATCAGTGGGACATTAGGGTTATATACTGTTATTGATCAGAGAGACATTAGGGTTATATACTGTTATTGATTAGAGAGACATTAGGGTTATATACTGTTATTGATCAGAGGGACATTAGGGTTATATACTGTTATTGATTAGAGGGACATTAGGGTTATATACTGTTATTGATTAGAGAGACATTAGGGTTATATACTGTTATTGATTAGAGAGACATTAGGGTTATATACTGTTATTGATCAGAGAGACATTAGGGTTATATACTGTTATTGATCAGAGAGACATTAGGGTTATATACTGTTATTGATCAGTGGTTAGAGGGACATTAGGGTTATATACTGTTATTGATTAGAGGGACATTAGGGTTATATACTGTTATTGATTAGAGAGACATTAGGGTTATATACTGTTATTGATCAGTGGTTAGAGGGACATTAGGGTTATATACTGTTATTGATCAGAGAGACATTAGGGTTATATACTGTTATTGATTAGAGGGACATTAGGGTTATATACTGTTATTGATTAGAGGTTAGAGAGACATTAGGGTTATATACTGTTATTGATCAGTGGTTAGAGAGACATTAGGGTTATATACTGTTATTGATTAGAGGGACATTAGGGTTATATACTGTTATTGATCAGAGAGACATTAGGGTTATATACTGTTATTGATTAGAGAGACATTAGGGTTATATACTGTTATTGATCAGTGGTTAGAGGGACATTAGGGTTATATACTGTTATTGATTAGAGGGACATTAGGGTTATATACTGTTATTGATTAGAGGGACATTAGGGTTATATACTGTTATTGATCAGTGGTTAGAGGGACATTAGGGTTATATACTGTTATTGATCAGAGAGACATTAGGGTTATATACTGTTATTGATTAGAGAGACATTAGGGTTATATACTGTTATTGATTAGAGAGACATTAGGGTTATATACTGTTATTGATCAGAGAGACATTAGGGTTATATACTGTTATTGATCAGAGAGACATTAGGGTTATATACTGTTATTGATCAGTGGTTAGAGACATTAGGGTTATATACTGTTATTGATTAGAGGGACATTAGGGTTATATACTGTTATTGATTAGAGAGACATTAGGGTTATATACTGTTATTGATTAGAGAGACATTAGGGTTATATACTGTTATTGATTAGAGAGACATTAGGGTTATATACTGTTATTGATTAGAGAGACATTAGGGTTATATACTGTTATTGATTAGAGAGACATTAGGGTTATATACTGTTATTGATTAGAGAGACATTAGGGTTATATACTGTTATTGATTAGAAAGACATTAGGGTTATATACTGTTATTGATCAGTGGTTAGAGAGACATTAGGGTTATATACTGTTATTGATTAGAGGTTAGAGAGACATTAGGGTTATATACTGTTATTGATTAGAGGTTAGAGAGACATTAGGGTTATATACTGTTATTGATCAGAGAGACATTAGGGTTATATACTGTTATTGATTAGAGAGACATTAGGGTTATATACTGTTATTGATCAGTGGTTAGAGAGACATTAGGGTTATATACTGTTATTGATTAGAGGGACATTAGGGTTATATACTGTTATTGATTAGAGAGACATTAGGGTTATATACTGTTATTGATTAGAGAGACATTAGGGTTATATACTGTTATTGATTAGAGAGACATTAGGGTTATATACTGTTATTGATTAGAGAGACATTAGGGTTATATACTGTTATTGATTAGAGAGACATTAGGGTTATATACTGTTATTGATTAGAGAGACATTAGGGTTATATACTGTTATTGATTAGAGAGACATTAGGGTTATATACTGTTATTGATTAGAAAGACATTAGGGTTATATACTGTTATTGATCAGTGGTTAGAGAGACATTAGGGTTATATACTGTTATTGATTAGAGGTTAGAGAGACATTAGGGTTATATACTGTTATTGATTAGAGGTTAGAGAGACATTAGGGTTATATACTGTTATTGATCAGAGAGACATTAGGGTTATATACTGTTATTGATTAGAGAGACATTAGGGTTATATACTGTTATTGATTAGAGAGACATTAGGGTTATATACTGTTATTGATTAGAGGGACATTAGGGTTATATACTGTTATTGATTAGAGAGACATTAGGGTTATATACTGTTATTGATTAGAGAGACATTAGGGTTATATACTGTTATTGATTAGAGAGACATGAGGGTTATATACTGTTATTGATTAGAGGGACATTAGGGTTATATACTGTTATTGATTAGAGAGACATTAGGGTTATATACTGTTATTGATTAGAGAGACATTAGGGTTATATACTGTTATTGATTAGAGAGACATTAGGGTTATATACTGTTATTGATCAGAGAGACATTAGGGTTATATACTGTTATTGATCAGTGGTTAGAGAGACATTAGGGTTATATACTGTTATTGATCAGAGAGACATTAGGGTTATATACTGTTATTGATTAGAGAGACATTAGGGTTATATACTGTTATTGATCAGAGAGACATTAGGGTTATATACTGTTATTGATCAGTGGGACATTAGGGTTATATACTGTTATTGATTAGAGAGACATTAGGGTTATATACTGTTATTGATCAGTGGGACATTAGGGTTATATACTGTTATTGATTAGAGAGACATTAGGGTTATATACTGTTATTGATTAGAGGGACATTAGGGTTATATACTGTTATTGATTAGAGAGACATTAGGGTTATATACTGTTATTGATTAGAGGGACATTAGGGTTATATACTGTTATTGATTAGAGAGACATTAGGGTTATATACTGTTATTGATCAGAGAGACATTAGGGTTATATACTGTTATTGATTAGAGGGACATTAGGGTTATATACTGTTATTGATTAGAGAGACATTAGGGTTATATACTGTTATTGATCAGTGGTTAGAGGGACATTAGGGTTATATACTGTTATTGATCAGAGAGACATTAGGGTTATATACTGTTATTGATTAGAGAGACATTAGGGTTATATACTGTTATTGATCAGAGAGACATTAGGGTTATATACTGTTATTGATCAGTGGGACATTAGGGTTATATACTGTTATTGATTAGAGAGACATTAGGGTTATATACTGTTATTGATCAGTGGGACATTAGGGTTATATACTGTTATTGATCAGAGAGACATTAGGGTTATATACTGTTATTGATTAGAGAGACATTAGGGTTATATACTGTTATTGATCAGAGGGACATTAGGGTTATATACTGTTATTGATTAGAGGGACATTAGGGTTATATACTGTTATTGATTAGAGAGACATTAGGGTTATATACTGTTATTGATTAGAGAGACATTAGGGTTATATACTGTTATTGATCAGAGAGACATTAGGGTTATATACTGTTATTGATCAGAGAGACATTAGGGTTATATACTGTTATTGATCAGTGGTTAGAGGGACATTAGGGTTATATACTGTTATTGATTAGAGGGACATTAGGGTTATATACTGTTATTGATTAGAGAGACATTAGGGTTATATACTGTTATTGATCAGTGGTTAGAGGGACATTAGGGTTATATACTGTTATTGATCAGAGAGACATTAGGGTTATATACTGTTATTGATTAGAGGGACATTAGGGTTATATACTGTTATTGATTAGAGGTTAGAGAGACATTAGGGTTATATACTGTTATTGATCAGTGGTTAGAGAGACATTAGGGTTATATACTGTTATTGATTAGAGGGACATTAGGGTTATATACTGTTATTGATCAGAGAGACATTAGGGTTATATACTGTTATTGATTAGAGAGACATTAGGGTTATATACTGTTATTGATCAGTGGTTAGAGGGACATTAGGGTTATATACTGTTATTGATTAGAGGGACATTAGGGTTATATACTGTTATTGATTAGAGGGACATTAGGGTTATATACTGTTATTGATTAGAGAGACATTAGGGTTATATACTGTTATTGATTAGAGGTTAGAGGGACATTAGGGTTATATACTGTTATTGATTAGAGAGACATTAGGGTTATATACTGTTATTGATTAGAGAGACATTAGGGTTATATACTGTTATTGATCAGAGAGACATTAGGGTTATATACTGTTATTGATCAGAGAGACATTAGGGTTATATACTGTTATTGATCAGTGTTTAGAGAGACATTAGGGTTATATACTGTTATTGATCAGTGGTTAGAGAGACATTAGGGTTATATACTGTTATTGATCAGTGGGACATTAGGGTTATATACTGTTATTGATCAGAGAGACATTAGGGTTATATACTGTTATTGATCAGTGTTTAGAGAGACATTAGGGTTATATACTGTTATTGATCAGTGGTTAGAGGGAGGGTCAGTGGTTACACACACACACACACACACACACACACACACACACACACACACACACACACACACACACCCGTGCAGAGGTTTCTCCAAACAGCAGTCTGTTGTCATGCCCGCTGGTGCCATATGTTCTGGAGGTGAAATCATTGGGAGTGAAGTCATCCATGGCTCAGCAGCTCCACCCCATGGACACACAGAGGAACTGCATGCTAGTACCTCCACAGGGGCAGGCCTTACCGGACAGGAAGCAGGGCCAGCCAACCAGATGCCTGACCTGAAGGGTGGGAGGAAGAGGAGAGGGAAGTTAATAGCCTGTTCATTACCCCATAAAGGGGACTGGCTAAAACACTCCCTCATCTACTTCCCTTTCTGATTCCCCCTATTCCATCTCCTACTTCCCTTTCTGATTCCCCCTATTCCATCTCCTACTTCCCTTTCTGATTCCCCCTATTCCATCTCCTACTTCCCTTTCTGATTCCCCCTATTCCATCTCCTACTTCCCTTTCTGATTCCCCCTATTCCATCTCCTACTTCCCTTTCTGATTCCCCCTATTCCATCTCCTACTTCCCTTTCTGATTCCCCTATTCCATCTCCTACTTCCCTTTCTGATTCCCCCTATTCCATCTCCTACTTCCCTTTCTGATTCCCCCTATTCCATCTCCTACTTCCCTTTCTGATTCCCCCTATTCCATCTCCTACTTCCCTTTCTGATTCCCCCTATTCCATCTCCTACTTCCCTTTCTGATTCCCCCTATTCCATCTCCTACTTCCCTTTCTGATTCCCCCTATTCCATCTCCTACTTCCCTTTCTGATTCCCCCTATTCCATCTCCTACTTCCCTTTCTGATTCCCCCTATTCCATCTCCTACTTCCCTTTCTGATTCCCCCTATTCCATCTCCTACTTCCCTTTCTGATTCCCCCTATTCCATCTCCTACTTCCCTTTCTGATTCCCCCTATTCCATCTCCTACTTCCCTTTCTGATTCCCCCTATTCCATCTCCTACTTCCCTTTCTGATTCCCCCTATTCCATCTCCTACTTCCCTTTCTGATTCCCCCTATTCCATCTCCTACTTCCCTTTCTGATTCCCCCTATTCCATCTCCTAGTTCAATAGTTCTAACTACTTCCACCCAGCCTATCAGAGGAGAGTTCAATAGTTCTAACTACTTCCACCCAGCCTATCAGAGGAGAGTTCAATAGTTCTAACTACTTCCACCCAGCCTATCAGAGGAGAGTTCAATAGTTCTAACTACTTCCACCCAGCCTATCAGAGGAAAGTTCAATAGTTCTAACTACTTCCACCTAGCCTATCAGAGGAGAGTTCAATAGTTCTAACTACTTCCACCCAGCCTATCAGAGGAGAGTTCAATAGTTCTAACTACTTCCACCCAGCCTATCAGAGGAGAGTTCAATAGTTCTAACTACTTCCACCCAGCCTATCAGAGGAGAGTTCAATAGTTCTAACTACTTCCACCCAGCCTATCAGAGGAAAGTTCAATAGTTCTAACTACTTCCACCCAGCCTATCAGAGGAGAGTTTGAACTAATGTCAAACTGCTTCCACCTGTGAAAAGATCTCAGAACTCCACAAGTCCATAGTGTGTAGTACTAGAGGTCCACCTGGGCCTCCCCTCCTCCTCCTCCTCCTTTCTCCTCCTGTATCCCTCTCCTCCTCCTTTCTCCTCCTGTATCCCTCCTCCTCCTCCTTTCTCCTCCTGTATCCCTCTCCTCCTCCTCCTCCTTTCTCCTCCTGTATCCCTCTCCTCCTCCTTTCTCCTCCTGTATCCCTCTCCTCCTCCTCCTCCTTTCTCCTCCTGTATCCCTCTCCTCCTCCTCCTCCTTTCTCCTCCTGTATCCCTCTCCTCCTCCTCCTCCTTTCTCCTCCTGTATCCCTCTCCTCCTCCTCCTCCTTTCTCATCCTGTATCCCTCTCCTCCTGCATCCTTCTCCTCCCTCCCCCCCTTCATCCCTCTCCTCCTCCTTTCTCATCCTGTATCCCTCTCCTCCTGCATCCTTCTCCTCCCTCCCCCTCTTCATCCCTCTCTTTTTCCCCCCCTTCATCCTTCTCCTCCCTCCCCCTCTTCATCTCTCTCCTTTCCCCCCTTCATCCCTCTCCTCCTCCTCCTTTCTCCTCCTGCATCCTTCTCCTCCCTACCCCAGCTCTACCCCCTGCTCTACCCCCTGCTCTACCCCCTGCTCTACCCCTGCTCTACCCCAGCTCTAGCCCTGCTCTAGCCCAGCCCTAGCTCTACCCCCAGCTCTACCCCCTGCTCTACCCCCTGCTCTACCCCAGCTCTAGCCCTGCTCTAGCCCCAGCTCTACCCCAGCTCTACCCCAGCTCTAGCCCAGCCCTAGCCCCAGCTCTACCCCAGCTCTAGCCCTGCTCTAGCCCAGCCCTAGCTCTACCCCCAGCTCTAGCCCTGCTCTAGCCCCAGCTCTACCCCAGCTCTAGCCCTGCTCTAGCCCCAGCTCTAGCTCTACCCCAGCTCTAGCTCTACCCCAGCCCAGCTCTAGCCCAGCTCTGCTCTACCCCAGCTCTAGCCCCAGCTCTAGCCTAGCTCTGCTCTACCCCAGCTCTAGCCCAGCTCTAGCCCCAGCTCTAGCTCTGCTCTACGCCCAGCTCTAGCCCAGCTCTGCTCTAGCCCAGCTCTACCCCCTGCTCTAGCTCAGCTCTAGCCCCAGCTCTACCCCAGCTCTACCCCAGCTCTGCTCTACCCCAGCTCTGCTCTACCCCAGCTCTAGCCCCTGCTCTAGCCCTGCTCTAGCTCAGCTCTACCCCCAGATCTAGCCCCAGCTCTAGCCCCAGCTCTAGCCCCAGCTCTAGCCCCAGCTCTAGCCCCAGCTCTAGCCCCAGATCTAGCCCCAGCTCTAGCCCCAGTTCTAGCCCCAGCTCTAGCCCCAGCTCTAGCCCCAGCTCTAGCCCCAGCTCTAGCCCCAGCTCTCGCCAGCCCCAGTTCTAGCCCCAGCTCTAGCCCCAGCTCTGGCCCCGTTCTGCCCCAGCCCCCAGTTCTGGCCCCAGCTCTAGGCCCCAGCTCTAGCCCAGCTCTGCCCCAGCTCTAGCCCCAGCTCTAGCCCCAGCTCTAGCCCAGCTCTAGCCCTGCCCCAGCCCCAGTTCTAGCCCCAGTTCTAGCCCCAGCTCTAGCCCCAGCTCTAGCCCCAGCCCCAGTTCTAGCCCAGCTCTAGCCCAGCTCTAGCCCAGCTCTAGCCCAGCAGTATGTTACTGCACGGTGTAGAAGACCATTCTAGGCCAGAGAGCAGAGACTGTTTTCTGTTGCAACAACATTCTGGGTGAAAAGGCAGAATTCCTGAGGCAGCTTTGTGCTCCAAAGCCACAGGAACAAGAGGTCCATTATGACCTGGGAACTAGCTGCTGCTGCATGGGATCATGGGAACTAGCTGCTGCTGCATGGGATCATGGGAACTAGCTGCTGCTGCATGGGATCATGGGAACTAGCTGCTGCTGCATGGGATCATGGGAACTAGCTGCTGCTGCATGGGATCATGGGAACTAGCTGCTGCTGCATGGGATCATGGGAACTAGCTGCTGCTGCATGGGATCATGGGAACTAGCTGCTTCTCTCCAGCCTCCAGCTCCATTTCAGCCTGGGCTCCATAACACATCATAACCCTAAGAGCTGCTGCTGCATGGGATCATGGGAACTAGCTGCTGCTGCATGGGATCATGGGAACTAGCTGCTGCTGCATGGGATCATGGGAACAGCTACACTGAAAACAACAGCAATCACCCAACTGGAGTCTAAATGGCCTTGCTAGTTACAAACATTTTATTATTATATTTTAACCTTTATTTAACGAGGCAAGTCAGTTAAGAACAAATTCTTATTTACAATGACGGCCCACCGGGGAACAGTGGGTTAACTGCCTTGTTCAGGGGCAGAACGACAGATGTTTTACCTTGTCAGCCCCAACCGCCGGGCTCCCCGCCTCCCCAACCACCGGGCTCCCCGCCCCCCCCCAACCGCCGGGCTCCCTGCCTCCCCAACCACCGGGCTCCCCGCCCCCCCAACCACCGGGCTCCCGGCCCCCCCAAAGCCATAAGACTGGTTGGCCATTTGATTAATTGTTCAGCAGACTATTTACATTGCTGCTACTCGCTGTTTATTATCTATGCATAGTCACTTTACCCCCACCTACATGTACACATTACCTCGACTAACCTGTACCCCCACACATTGACTCTGTACCGGTACCCCCTGTATATAGCCTCCACACTGACTCTGTACCGGTACCCCCTGTATATAGCCTCCACATTGACTCTGTACCGGTACCCCCTGTATATAGCCTCCACATTGACTCTGTACCGGTACCCCCTGTATATAGCCTCCACATTGACTCTGTACCGGTACCCCCTGTATATAGCCTCCACATTGACTCTGTACCGGTACCCCCTGTATATAGCCTCCACATTGACTCTGTACCGGTACCCCCTGTATATAGCCTCCACATTGACTCTGTACCGGTACCCCCTGTATATAGCCTCCACATTGACTCTGTACCGGTACCCCCTGTATATAGCCTCCACATTGACTCTGTACCGGTACCCCCTGTATATAGCCTCCACACTGACTCTGTACCGGTACCCCCTGTATATAGCCTCCACACTGACTCTGTACCGGTACCCCCTGTATATAGCCTCCACACTGACTCTGTACCGGTACCCCCTGTATATAGCCTCCACACTGACTCTGTACCGGTACCCCCTGTATATAGCCTCCACACTGACTCTGTACCGGTACCCCCTGTATATAGCCTCCACATTGACTCTGTACCGGTACCCCC
This sequence comes from Salmo salar, assembly GCF_905237065.1. Lineage (NCBI taxonomy): Eukaryota > Metazoa > Chordata > Actinopteri > Salmoniformes > Salmonidae > Salmo > Salmo salar. The sequence continues at coordinate 73,742 of NW_025548487.1, read as the reverse complement.
TGTATATAGCCTCCACATTGACTCTGTACCGGTACCCCCTGTATATAGCCTCCACATTGACTCTGTACCGGTACCCCCTGTATATAGCCTCCACATTGAATCTGTACCGTAATACCCTGTATATAGCCTCGTTATTTTATTTTATTGCATTTAAAAAATAAAAATCGGCGCATGTGACAAATACAATTTGAATTGATTGTAGGGTAACTTTATTTGTTTATTTAATTTGGTTTTTCCAAGCAAAGTATAATGGAGTTATACTCCAGTCTAGTTGGTGGCAGTAATACAGCATTTATTGGATGTCAATAGCCGTTAAACCTCATCAAAGAAGAAGGTTAAATAATTCATACCGGCGGCAGGGAGCCCCGACATACCGGAACCGGCTAGCTACAGCAAAACAGTCGGTAACAGCTGGTCGTCGTTAGGCTTGCTAGCTAGCTTAGCTATCTTGGGCGCTGACCTCACAGATGTTAATTTTAACATTGATTTCAGACACTTATCAAAAGGTCCCAGAATATATCTAGGAGCTTAATGTTTAGACGGCTAGCTAGCTAGCTAGTTAGTAAGGCTGCTGGTTATCTAACCTTAACGGCTGGTTGTTACTGATAGCATGTCCGCTAACAATAATACTACCAGAACAGGCTGAAAACACCGAGTTCAAAGGTTCAACCAAACGTCTACTTTGTTTCAATGTACTTACGTGTCAGAGCATAATTAAAAAGTTGTGTTTCAGATGAATATGTGTCAACTACTTGTCAGATTATTCAGTGTCTTCAAAACTTCCAGGAGCGAAATGAATTCTGATCGGGTCAACTAGAAATTACAGCCTGGCGGCTTAAAGGGAACGTGACAGTACTCTTAAAGGGAACGTGGGTTATTACGCAGATACACGTTTCAGCAAAAAAAGATTTGCCATTGTTCAATACAGTGTACTAAATCAACATATTTCACATGTATTATTAATGGGTCTGTTTTAATTGAGTTGATGAGTGGTGATTAATGCAAACCTTTTTTTTTAGGGACACCATTCTGCAGAAATGTTTTTGGAAATCCCAGTGGTGGAAAAATTGTCATACTTCAGTAAAAGTATAGATACCTTAATACCTTAAGTAAAATTCACCCAATAAAATACTACTTGAGTAAAAGTCTAAAAGTATTTGATTTTAAATATACTTAAGTATCAAAAGTAAATTTCATTGCTAAAATATACTTAAATATCAAAAGTAAAAGTATAAATCATTTCAAATTCCTTATACTAAGCAAAGCAGACGGCACCATTTTCTTGTTTAGAAAATGTATGGCTAGCCAGGGGCCACACTCCAACACTATTTTTATTTACAAAACATGCATTTGTGTTTAGTGAGTCCGCCAGAACATATGCCGTAGGGATGACCACGCGATCTCTTGATAAGTGCGTAAATTTCACAATTTTCCTGTTCTGCTAAGCATTCAAAATGTAAAGAGTGCTTTGGGTTGTCAGGGAAAATGTATAGAATAAAAAGTACAATATTTTCTTTAGGAATGTAGTGAAGTAAAAGTTGTGAAAAATACAAATAGTAAAGTACAGATACCCAGAAAAACTACTTCAGTAGTAGTTTCAAGTAATTTTACTGAAGTACTTTACACCACTGGAAAGTCCAGTCGTTATCTTCATATCATATGAATTCATCATTGTAGACTTGTAAGTATATACATCAGGACCAATACTTAAGCCAAATAGTTGTAGTGTTTTACCCACCTGCTAACGGTCATACCAGTTCAGCTCTCAGTCCACTCTAACTGGGCCACATTTCCCCTACAGCAGTATCCAGGAGGAAGCAACTTTACACAACATTCATATAGAAATGTGTGTTTATAGAATAACCATGAATGTCATGCAGCAGAATATGTGCTCAGCAGCTCGATGTTTTAGTTGGAGTACTGGTTGGTATATGTGAATCCTAGTTAGTGTACTGGTATATGTGAATCCTAGTTAGTGTACTGGTATATGTGAATCTTAGGTATTTCATTTTGTTGACGGTGATCCCAGTTCTCATACTAACGTCACAATATCACATGATGAGGGTGTGATAGCCCCAGTCCATAATCCCCTCTCACACAGTTCAATAGTTCATCTGGATCCACAACAAAACATTCATCAAAAGGACCCTTTATAACACACACATACCCTTCCCTCACAGGATCACACACACATCAGACAGCTTCAGCCTCACAGCCTTTATTCAGTGAACTGGTCTACATTCCACAGCTGGGATGGTGTTGCCTTCCTTCCTACAGACGTCTTCTTAAAAAACCATGTCAAAAAAGATATTCGAAATGGAAAAGAGAGATCGCTGGACACTTCCTGACTTAATATGCATAGACCTTCACTTTATGGACTTCCCTGTCTTCACATTCTCTTTTTCTGTTGTAGTAATAGAATGTGTTGTCTCGACGCTGAAGCTTCTTTACAAAGCCAGTCTCAGGCCACCTGTCGATCTGAGACAAAGAAGCAATGCCATAATGACACATTCATCTTGTAGTGAACCAACTGTCAATGCTTTTTTTAGCCAGTGATTAAGGATTCATTTTTAAAGTTGTTTACCAAGTCAACTTGCTTTACTTGTTTGTATTCCAGTTCATCTCTGTAGCCTGCCTGTTGGAATCGGTATAAGTTCTCCACCTCGTCAGTCCATCGTTTGGCTCTGCTCATGGACTTTGGCGTGGCGTTTCCATCTAAGTAGACAGCACAAGACATTGTGCTGCGGAGAGGATGTCCACAGGCGACCTACGGGGAGCAAATAGTGGGCTCAGTTATACAAGTTCAAGAATCTCTATATACTGACATGACAGTCATGGACACGGAAATACATATAGGAAAAGTAAATAAACAATAAAACACCGTTTTAAAAGAATGGCAATTACATAGTAGGCTATATGGGTAGGGGGATGATGATTTCCTGTTTCTCTCCGTCCTCCTGTCCTGGGGGGTAGAGAGTAGATGGGTGCAGCAGGTGGGTCTGCCTGTTACTGGTCAGATAGCCAGTCTCGGTACAGGACATTGTAGAGAGGAGAGCAGGCAGATAGTGCTCTCTTAATTCTTACACACTAACCATCTTATTACCGAAAACATTTTATCTACATGTTTCTTAAGCTGATTTCCGTTTTAATATTCGTGCCCGAAACCAATCAAATGTAATTTGCATAGTTGACACTAACGTTGCCAAACGTACAGTAGCTAGCTAGCTAATATTTGAATGAAAGTTGCTAGCACTAGCTTCAGGCTACGGTAGATATAATATACAAGTCACAGTTCTGAAAATAGACTGAATCTGGCTAGCTAGCTATACATTTTATCTGCATTTGATTACTTACAGCTGAACGGGGCAAGACTCACAGTCCCAAGAGTTGGTGATGAGGAAGTATTGTCTTTAGTTACCTAGCAACCCAAACCTACCTTCCGTCCTTCCTTCCTTCCTTCCTTCCTTCCTTCCATCCTTCCTTCCTTCCTTCCTTCCTTCCTTCCTTCCTTCCTTCCTTCCTTCCTTCCTTCCTTCCTTCCTTCCTTCCTTCCTTCCTTCCTTCCTTCCTTCCTTCCTTCCATCCTTCCTTCCTTCCTTCCTTCCTTCCTTCCTTCCTTCCTTCCTACCTTCCTTCCTTTCTTCCTTTCTTCCTTCCACCCTTCCTTCCATCCTTCCTCCCTCTTCTTCCTCTCCTTCCTTCTTCTTCAACAAGGTGTTGTTTTTGTAACTGACTACTGCTAGCAACGTTGTAGTTATAGTGAGCAGGTAAAATGCAGATACAATCCTGGCCGTGGTATCGTTTAGTTTTGGCTCCCATCCACTAGGTGTCTTAGCTAACGTTAGCTATTCAAGTATCCCCGACTAAAAATGCGCCGACATGTCACCTAGCAGCAGTCAAAACGAGTGGGTCGGTCGTTTAGAAAATACTGGAGCTAATCTTCAATCAAAATGAGTTCGTTCGCTGGTCGTATGAAGGAGTATCCCAACATGTCTCTGGACCGTTTCGACAGGGAGAATCTACACGCAAGGGCTTATTTTTTATCTCACTGTCATAAAGGTAAAGAAACTCTGAGATACAGTGAACCAAACAGCAGTTAGCAAGCTAAAGATAACTAGCCAGGATGTGCTCTTAACGTTAAACTGTTACACAGTAAGACATGTAACTAGCTAACGTTAGCTACTGACATCATGTCTTTTTCTGCAGATCACATGAAGGGACTGAAGGGGCCTCTGTTGAAAAGAAAGTTGAAATTCAGGTGATTTCACAACGTTTTTTTTATTTTATTTTGATGGTCTGAAAGTTCATTGAAACTGTTTTCAAGCTAACTGATGCTCTTAACGTTACTGTCTGTGTTCATTTGTTCCAGTCTGACAGTCAAACTGTACTGTTCATTTGTAACTAAGGAACTGTTGCTGAGCAACCCAAAATATGCCTTCTGGGAAGATCACATAGTAAGTAGTTGATTGTGAAAAATCATTCTGAATACTGAACACTAGTTATGGACGTATTGCTAGGTAAGCTTTGTGTAATTTAATGTGCTTTCCGTTTGTCTAGGTTGCTTTGGAACTGGAGAGTCCCACACTAATCACTTTAATAGATGAGGCTTCAGGAGAGGTACGACACTGGGTCATCATTACAACACATATAGGGTCATATAAGGGCTGATCGCTGTTAGTTTGCTATATGACGGACTCTTTGATGACTGATTTTGTTTGTGTGTGTGTGTGTGTGTGTGTGTGTGTGTGTGTGTGTGTCCACAGAGAGAAGAACTTGTGGTGACTCTGCTTCCTGCAGGTCACTGTCCAGGCTCGGTCATGTGAGTACTGTGTGTGTGTGTGTGCATGCGAGTGTGTATGTGTGTTTATGTGGTAATATGACATATCACCTGGCTTGTGTGTGTGTGGTACTATGACATATCACCTAGCTTGTGTGTGTGTGTGGTATATGACATATCACCTGGCTTGTGTGTGTTTATGTGGTAATATGACATATCACCTGGCTTGTGTGTGTGTGTGTGTTTGTGGTAAGTGTGTGTGTGTGGTATCACCTGGCTTGTGTGTGTTTAGTTAGACTTGTGTGATATATCATATATAGCTACTGTGTACTGGGGTATTTACAAATACCGACAATTGTATATTTTTTGGGGGTGAGGGCCCTCTAAAGCTCTGAGCCTCGCAGGGGTGCATGCTACGCCACCGTTTATAACTATCATTTCCCTGGCTAAGATGTACTGAGTAAATGATCTCCAGCCAGGGCTCCAGCTGGTTTGCTAACTTGCTAGCTAAGATGTACTGAGTAAATGATCTCCAGCTGGTTTGCTAACTTGTTAGCTAAGATGTACTGAGTAATGATCTCCAGCTGGTTTGCTAACTTGTTAGCTAAGATGTACTGAGTAAATGATCTCCAGCCTGGTTTGCTAACTTGCTAGCTAAGATGTACTGAGTAAATGATCTCCAGCTGGTTTGCTAACTTGCTAGCTAAGATGTACTGAGTAAATGATCTCCAGCCAGGGCTCCAGCTGGTTTGCTAACTTGTTAGCTAAGATGTACTGAGTAAATGATCTCCAGCCCTCTGGTTTGCTAACTTGCTAGCTAAGATGTACTGAGTAAATGATCTCCAGCCAGGGCTCCAGCTGGTTTGCTAACTTGTTAGCTAAGATGTACTGAGTAAATGATCTCCAGCTGGTTTGCTAACTTGTTAGCTAAGATGTACTGAGTAAATGATCTCCAGCTGGTTTGCTAACTTGCTAACTAAGATGTACTGAGTAAATGATCTCCAGCCAGGGCTCCAGCTGGTTTGCTAACTTGTTAGCTAAGATGTACTGAGTAAATGATCTCCAGCCAGGGCTCCAGCTGGTTTGCTAACTTGTTAGCTAAGATGTACTGAGTAAATGATCTCCAGCCTGGGCTCCAGCTGGTTTGCTAACTTGCTAGCTAAGATGTACTGAGTAAATGATCTCCAGCACTCCCTGGTTTGCTAACTTGTTAGCTAAGATGTACTGAGTAAATGATCTCCAGCTGGTTTGCTAACTTGCTAGCTAAGATGTACTGAGTAAATGATCTCCAGCCAGGGCTCCAGCTGGTTTGCTAACTTGTTAGCTAAGATGTACTGAGTAAATGATCTCCAGCTGGTTTGCTAAATTGTTAGCTAAGATGTACTGAGTAAATGATCTCCAGCTGGTTTGCTAACTTGTTAGCTAAGATGTACTGAGTAAATGATCTCCAGCCAGGGCTCCAGCTGGTTTGCTAACTTGTTAGCTAAGATGTACTGAGTAAATGATCTCCAGCTGGTTTGCTAACTTGTTAGCTAAGATGTACTGAGTAAATGATCTCCAGCCTGGGCTCCCTGGTTTGCTAACTTGTTAGCTAAGATGTACTGAGTAAATGATCTCCAGCCAGGGCTCCAGCTGGTTTGCTAACTTGCTAGCTAAGATGTACTGAGTAAATGATCTCCAGCCAGGGCTCCAGCTGGTTTGCTAACTTGTTAGCTAAGATGTACTGAGTAAATGATCTCCAGCTGGTTTGCTAACTTGCTAGCTAAGATGTACTGAGTAAATGATCTCCAGCCAGGGCTCCAGCTGGTTTGCTAACTTGTTAGCTAAGATATACTGAGTAAATGATCTCCAGCCAGGGCTCCAGCTGGTTTGCTAACTTGTTAGTTAAGTGTTAGATGGCAACATCAAGCTTCCTGGTTACAGCAGACACAATCAATTCTGTGTAATATTTGTTTTGTTGCTAGCAGCAAACTGTGAGTAGCCTGTTGAGATAGTTGTATAACTGTATGAGCTGGGTTGTCTGTCCTTGCAATTTGTTTATGTGCGCTTGTTAGCATTTAGCTAGCGTCCGCTATGGGAATTCGCTAGTAATTTGTAAGCATTTGTTGGCACTCCAACCGAAAACATTAAGAACACCTGCTCTTTCCATGACAGACTGACCAGGTGAATCCAGGTGAAAGATATGATCCCTTATTGATGTCACTTGTTAAATCCTCTTCAAATCAGTGTAGATGAAGGGCAGGAGACATGTTAAAGAAGGATTTTTAAGCCTTGAGACTAATGAGACATGGATTGTGTATGTGTGCCATTCAGAGGGTGAATGTGCAAGACAAAATGTTGAAGTGCCTTTGAATAAGCTATGGTAGTAGGTGCCATGCGAACCGGTTTGTCAAGAACTGCAGTGCTGCTGGGACATCCAGCCAACATCCAGCCATCTTGGCACAACTGTGAGAAGCATAAGGGGGGGTGGTGAGTGTAGAAACAATAAGAACACCTTCCTAATATTGAGTTGCCTCCCCATTCGTTGGGGCGTGGACACTACAAGATGTCGAAAGCTTTCCACAGGGAAGCTGGCCCAATGATTCCCACAGTTGTGTCAAGTTGGCTGGATGTCCTTTGGGTGGTGGACCGTTCTTGATTACACAAAGGAAACTGTTGAGTGTGAGAAACCCAGCAACGTTGCAGTTCTTGACTCAAACTGGTGTGCCTGGCACCTACTACCATATGCCGTTCAAAGGCACTTAAGTCTCTTGTCTTGCCCGTTCACCCTATGAATGGCACACACACACACAATCCATGTCTCAATTGTCTCAAGACTTAAAACATGTCTCCTCCCCTTCATCTACACTGATTGAAGTGGATTTAACAAGTGACATTAATAAGGGATCATATCTTTCACCTGGTCAGTCTGTCATGGAAAGAGCAGGGGCTCTTAATGTTTTGTGTACAGGCGCACTGGTTTGCGTCAAGAACTGCAACGTTGCTGGGTTTTCACACTCAATTCCATGACTCACGTTGCTGGGTTTTTCACACTCAACAGTTTCCCGGGTGAATCAAGAACTGCAACGTTGCTGGGTTTTTCACACTCAACAGTTTCCCGGGTGAATCAAGAACTGCAACGTTGCTGGGTTTTTCACACTCAACAGTTTCCCGGGTGAATCAAGAACTGGTATATATATATATATTAGTACCAGTCAAAAGTTTGGACACACCTACTCATTCAAGGGTTTTTCTTTATTTTTACTATTTTATACATTATCCATCAAAACTATGAAATAACACAATCAAAGTGTTAAACAAATCAAAATATATTTTAGATTCTTCAAAGTAGCCACCCTTTGCCTTTGACAGCTTTGCACACTCTTGGCATTCTCTCAACCAGCTTCACCTGGAATGCTTCTCCAACAGTCTTGAAGGAGTTCCCACATATGCTGAGCACTTGTTGGCTGCTTTTGCTTCACTCTGCAGTCCAACTCATCCCAAACCATCTCTATTGGGTTGAGGTCTGGTGATTGTGGAGGCCAGGTCATCTGATGCAGCACTCCATCACTCTCCTTCTTGATCAAATAGCCTTTACACAGCCTGGAGGTGTGTTTTGGGTCATTGTCCTGTTGAAAAACAAATGATATTCCCCTAAGCGCAGACCAGATGGGATGGCGTATCACTGCAGAATGCTGTGGTAGCCATGCTGGTTAAGTGTGCCTTGAATTCTAAATAAATCACAGACAGTGTCACCAGCAAAGCACCCCCACACCATCACACCTCCTCCTCCATGCTTCACGGTGGGAACCACACATGCAGAGATCATCCGTTCACCTACTCTGCGTCTCACAAAGACACGACGGTTGGAACCAAAAATACAACATTTGGACTCATCAGCCCAAAGGACATATTTCCACCTGTCTAATGTCCATTGCTCGTGTTTCTTGGCCCAAGCAAGTCTCTTCTTATTATTGGTGTCCTTTAGTAGTGGTTTCTTTGCAGCAATTCGACCATGGAGGCCTGATTCGGGGCGGCAGGTAGCCTAGTGGTTAGAGTGTTGGGCCATTAACCGAAAGGTTGGTGGATCGAATCACCGAGCTGACAAGGTAAAAATCTGTCGTTCTGCCCCTGAACAAGGAAGTTAACCCCACTGTTCCCTGATAGGCCGTCATTGTAAATAAGTTGTTCTTAACTGACTTGCCTCGTTAAATAAAAGTGAGAAAAAAAAGAAAAATAATCACGTAGTCTTGCAGTCTCCTCTGAACAGTTGATGTTGAGATGTGTCTGTTACTTGAACTCTGTGAAGCATTTATTTGGGCTGCAATCTGAGGTGCAGTTAACTACAATGAACTTGTTCTCTGCAGCAGAGGTAACTCTGGGTCTTCCTTTCCTGTGGCGGTCCTCATGAGAGCCAGTTTCATCATAGCGCTTGAGGGTTTTTGCGACTGCACTTGAAAAATGTTCAAAGTTCTTTACATTTTTTTGGATTGACTGACCTTCATGTCTTAAAGTAATGTTGATCGTTTCTCTTTGCTCATTTGAAATGTCCTTGCCATAATATGGACTTGATCTTTTACCAAATAGGGCTATCTTCTGTATACCACCCCTACCTTTTCACAACACAACTGGTTGGCTCAAATGCATTAATTCACTTTTTAACAAGGCACACCTGTTAATTGAAATGGATTCCAGGTGACTACCTCATGAAGCTGGTTGAGAGAATACCAAGAGTGTGCAATGCTGTCATCAAGGCAAAGGGTGGCTACTTTTTGAAGAATCTCAAATATAATTTAACACATTTTTGGTTACTACATGATTCCATATGTGTTATTTCATAGTTTTGATGTCTTCACTATTATTCTACAATGTATAAAATAGTAAAAATTAAGAAAAAGCCTTGAATGAGTAGGTGTCCAAACTTTTTCCTGGGACTGAGATATATATATATATATATATTCATACCGTATACCCGTTATGGTACAGGAACGATATGAAGGAAACCTGGATATCTCCCAACCCTAGTGTGTGTGTGTGTGTGTGTGTGTAGGTTCTTGGTAGAGGGGGCCCAGGGTGCGGTGTTGTACACAGGAGACTTCCGACTGGCGAAGGGAGACGCCTCCAGGATAGAACTCCTCCACTCTGGGAGCAGGTAAACACACACACACACACACACTACACACACACACACACACACACACACACACACACACACACACACACACACACACACACACACCCTCCACTCTGGGAGCAGGTACACACACACACACACCCTCCACTCTGGGAGCAGGTACACACACACACACACACACACTACACACACACACACACACACACACACACACACACACACACACACCCCTCCACTCTGGGAGCAGGTACACACACACACACACACACACACACACACCCTCAACTCTGGGAGCAGGTAAACACACACACACACACACACACACACCCTCAACTCTGGGAGCAGGTAAACACACACACACACCCTCCACTCTGGGAGCAGGTACACACACACACACACACACACCCTCCACTCTGGGAGCAGGTACACACACACACACACACACACACACTACCTACAGTATATACAGACAGAATGACTACCAAATACTAGCTAGAAGTTGATCATATCAGAGCTGTGAAGCAGAGCATGCTGGGTGATCTCCAGCTGAGAGGAGTCTAGTGACAGTTCCATCCATCCTGTGTTTCCCCTCCAGTTAGCTCTCGTTGTGTTAGCCAAGGCCAGTGTTTCCCCTCCAGTTAGCTCTCGTTGTGTTAGCCAAGGCCAGTGTTTCCCCCTCCAGTTAGCTCTCGTTGTGTTAGCCAAGGCCAGCGTTTCCCCTCCAGTTAGCTCTCGTTGTGTTAGCCAAGGCCAGTGTTTCCCCTCCAGTTAGCTCTCGTTGTGTTAGCCAAGGCCAGTGTTTCCCCCCCAGTTAGCTCTCGTTGTGTTAGCCAAGGCCAGTGTTTCCCCTCCAGTTAGCTCTCGTTGTGTTAGCCAAGGCCAGCGTTTCCCCTCCAGTTAGCTCTCGTTGTGTTAGCCAAGGCCAGTGTTTCCCCTCCAGTTAGCTCTCGTTGTGTTAGCCAAGGCCAGCGTTTCCCCTCCAGTTAGCTCTCGTTGTGTTAGCCAAGGCCAGTGTTTCCCCTCCAGTTAGCTCTCGTTGTGTTAGCCAAGGCCAGTGTTTCCCCCTCCAGTTAGCTCTCGTTGTGTTAGCCAAGGCCAGTGTTTCCCCTCCAGTTAGCTCTCGTTGTGTTAGCCAAGGCCAGTGTGCGTCCTTGCTGATGTGGAAGTGTTTATGCGCTTGCCTACCTTATTGTCATGTTTTGTGGTTCTGCTAATGAAGTGTTTAGCGTGAGCTACCGTGAGCTAGCTACTGCGGGCTTGCTAGATCAGTTTTCACTGTCATGTTATTTTGACATTTAGCCCTGTGTTTGTATAGGATAATGTCCCTCACTACTTTGTTTATATACCCTGTAATTATATAGATGTACTTTATATGGATATTTCATTCCAAACTGTTTAGAAGTTTACATTTCAAGATCATTCAGTTGTGTGAGGCTCCCCTTTAATTAGTCACGTTGTTTAGCCTAGCGCTGCTGTTTAGCCTAGCGCTGCTGTTTAGCCTAGCGCTGCTGTTTAGCCTAGCGCTGCTGTTTAGCCTAGCGCTGCTGTTTAGCCTTGTAGAGCATTAAGCCATTACAGCCATGCTATTGAAGTCACATTGTAGAGCATTAAGCCATTACAGCCATGCTATTGAAGCCACGTTGTATAGCATTAAGCCATAACAGCCATGCTATTGAAGTCACGCTGTATTAAGCCATACAGCCATGCTATTGTCACATTGTAGAGCATTAAGCCATTACAGCCATGCTATTGAAGTCGAATAGCATCAAATAGCCAACACGATATTCAACTTTTCAGGGAAGTTAGGAACCAGTATTAACAGGCAGTTAGGAAAGCTAAGGCTAGCTTTTTCAAACAGAAATTTGCATCCTGTAGCACAAACTCCAAAAAGTTCTGGGACACTGTAAAGTCCATGGAGAATAAGAGCACCTCCTCCCAGCTGCCCACTGCTCTGAGGCTAGGAAACACTGTCACCACCGATAATTGAGAATTTCTAGAAGCATTTATCTACGGCTGGCCATGCTTTCCACCTGGCTACCCCTACCCCGGTCAACAGCCCTGCACCCCCCCACAGCAACTTGCCCAAACCTCCCCCATTTCTCCTTCACCCAAATCCAGATAGCTGATGTTCTTAAAGAGTTGCAAAATCTGGACCCCTACAAATCATCTAGATCCTCTCTTTCTAAAATTATTCGCCGCAATTGTTGCAACCCCTATTACTAGCCTGTTCAACCTCTCTCTCGTATCGTCTGAGATCCCCAAAGATTGAAAAGCAGCTGCTGTCATCCCCCTCTTCAAAGGGGGAGACACTAGACCCAAACTGTTACATACCTATATCCATCCTACCCTGCCTTTCTAAGGTCTTCGAAAAGCCAAGTTAACAAACAGATCACCAACCATTTCGAATCCCACCGTACCTTCTCCGCTACGCAATCTGGTTTCAGAGCTGGTCATGGGTGCACCTCAGCCACGCTCAAGGTCCTAAACGATATCATAACCGCCATCGATAAGAGACAGTACTGTGCAGCCGTATTCATCGACCTGTCCAAGGCTTTCAACTCTGTCAATCACCGCATTCTTATCGGCAGACTCAACAGCCTTGGTTTCTCAAATGACTGCCTCGCCTGGTTCACCGACTACTTCTCAGATAGAGTTCAGTGTGTCAAATCGGAGGGCCTGTTGTCCGGGCCTCTGGCAGTCTCTATGGGGGTGCCACAGGGTTCAATTCTCGGGCCGAATCTTTTCTCTTTATACATCAATGATGTCGCTCTTGCTGCTGGTGATTCTCTGATCCACCTCTACGCAGACGACACCATTCTGTATACTTCTGGCCCTTCTTTGGACACTGTGTTAACTAACCTCCAGACGAGCTTCAATGCCATACAACTCTCCTTCCGTGGCCTTCAACTGCTCTTAAACGCTAGTAAAACTAAATGCATGCTCTTCAACCGATCGCTGCCCGCACCTGCCCGCCCGTCCAGCATCACTACTCTGGACGGTTCTGACTTAGAATATGTGGACAACTACAAATACCTAGGTGTCTGGTTAGACTGTAAACTCTCCTTCCAGACTCACATTAAACATCTCCAATCCAAAATTAAATCTAGAATTGGCTTCCTATTTCACAACAAGCATCCTTCCCTCATGCTGCCAAACATACCCTCGTAAAACTGACTATCCTACTGATCCTTGACTTCAGCGATGTCATTTACAAAATAGCCTCCAACACTCTACTCAACAAGCTGGATGCAGTCTATCACAGTGCCATCCGTTTTGTCACCAAAGCCCCATATACTACCCACCACTGCGACCTGTACGCTCTCGTTGGCTGGCCCTCGCTTCATAATCGTCGCCAGACCCACTGGCTCCAGGTCATCTATAAGTCTCTGCTAGGTAAAGCCCCGCCTTATCTCAGCTCACTGGTCACCATAGCAGCACCCACCCGTAGCACGCGCTCCAGCAGGTATATCTCACTGGTCACCCCCAAAGCCTATTCCTCCTTTGGCCGCCTTTCCTTCCAGTTCTCTGCTGCCAATGACTGGAACGAACTGCAAAAATCATTGAAGCTGGAGACTCATATCTCCCTCACTAGCTTTAAGCACCAGCTGTCAGAGCAGCTCACAGATCACTGCACCTGTACGTAGCCCATCTGTAAACAGCCCATCCAACTACCTCATCCCCATATTGTTATTTATTTTGCTCCTTTGCCCCCCAGTATCTCTACTTGCACATCTATCACTCCAGTGTTTAATTGCTAAATTGTAATTACTTCGCCACTATGGCCTATTTATTGCCTTACCTCCCTAATCTTACCTCATTTGCACACACTGTATATAGATTTTTTTTCTATTGTGTTATTGACTGTATGTTTGTTTATTCCATGTGTAACTCTGTGTTGTTGTATGTTGTCGAACTGCTTTGCTTTATCTTGGCCAGGTCACAGTTGTAAATGAGAACTTGTTCTCAACTAGCCTACCTGGTTAAATAAAGGACTTGTTCTCAACTAGCCTAACCTGGTTAAATAAAGGACTTGTTCTCAACTAGCCTAACCTGGTTAAATAAAGGACTTGTTCTCAACTAGCCTAACCTGGTTAAATAAAGGACTTGTTCTCAACTAGCCTAACCTGGTTAAATAAAGGACTTGTTCTCAACTGGCCTACCTGGTTAAATAAAGGACTTGTTCTCAACTAGCCTACCTGGTTAAATAAAGGACTTGTTCACTACTACCTTGGCATGGACCAACACAGTGCCTGAGGAAAGTATTCAGACCTCTTCACTTTTTCCACATTTTGTTACATTATTCTAAAATGGATTAGATACATTTTTCCTCTCATTAATCGATACACAATACCCCGTGACGACATCACAATACCCCGTGACGACATCACAATACCCCATAACGACATCACAATACCCCATAACGACATCACAATACCCCGTAACAATACCCCATGACGACATCACAATACCCCGTAACGACATCACAATACCCCGTGACGACATCACAATACCCCGTGACGACATCACAATACCCCATAACATCACAATACCCCGTAACAATACCCCGTGACGACATCACAATACCCCGTAACGACATCACAATACCCCATGACGACATCACAATACCCCGTAACGACATCACAATACCCCGTAACGACAAAGCGAAAAGTTTTGTTAATTATAGCAAATGTATTAAAAGTAAAGAAATACCTTATTTACGTAAGTATTCAGACGCTTTGCTCTGAGACTCAAAATACTGTAGAGCTCAGGTGCATCCTGTTTCCATTGATCATCCTTGATGTTTATACAACTTGATTGGAGTCCACCGGTGGTAAATTCAATTGATAGGACATGATTTGGAAAGGCTCACACCTGTCTATATAAGGTCCCACAGTTGACAGGTAGAGCAGAAACCAAGCCATGAGGTCGAAGGAATCCTCCGTAGAGCTCCGAGACAGGATTGTGTCAAGGCACAGATCTGGGGAAGGGTACCAAAACATTTCTGCAGTATTGAAGATCCCCAAGAACACAGTGGTCTCAATCATTCTCCAATAGAAGAAGTTTGGAACCACTAAGTCTCTGCCTAGAGCTGGCCGCCCGGCCAAACTGAGCAATCGGGGGAGAAGGGCCTTGGTCAGAGAGGTGACCAAGAACCCGATGGTCACTCTAACAGAGCTCCAGAGTTCCTCTGTGGAGATGGGAGAACCTTTCAGAAGGACAACCATCTCTGCAGCACTCCACCAATCAGGCCTTTATGGTAGAGTGGCCAGACGGAAGCCACTCCTCAGTAAAAGGCACATGACAGCCCGCTTGAGTTTACCTAAAGGACTCTCAGACCATGAGAAACAAGATTGATCTCTTTGGCCTGAATGCCAAGCGTTACGTCTGGAGGAAACCTGCCACCATCCCTACGGTGAAGCATGGTGGCCGCGTCACGTCTGGAGGAAACCTGTCACCATCCCTACGGTGAGGCATGGTGGTGGCAGCGTCAAGTCTGGAGGAAACCTGCCACCATCCCTACGGTGAGGCGTGGTGGTGGCAGCGTCACGTCTGGAGGAGACCTGCCACCATCCCTACGGTGAGGCATGGTGGTGGCAGCGTCACGTCTGGAGGAAACCTGCCACCTTCCCTACGGTGAGGCATGGTGGTGGCAGCGTCACGTCTGGAGGAGACCTGCCACCATCCCTACGGTGAGGCGTGGTGGTAGCGTCACGTCTGGAGGTGAGGCATGGTGGTGGCAGCGTCACGTCTGGAGGAGACCTGCCACCATCCCTACGGTGAGGCATGGTGGTGGCAGCGTCACGTCTGGAGGAAACCTGCCACCTTCCCCTACGGTGAGGCATGGTGGTGGCAGCGTCACGTCTGGAGGAGACCTGCCACCATCCCTACGGTGAGGCGTGGTGGTAGCGTCACGTCTGGAGGTGAGGCATGGTGGTGGCAGCGTCACGTCTGGAGGAGACCTGCCACCATCCCTACGGTGAGGCATGGTGGTGGCAGCGTCACGTCTGGAGGAGACCTGCCACCATCCCTACGGTGAGGCATGGTGGTGGCAGCGTCACGTCTGGAGGAGACCTGCCACCATCCCTACGGTGAGGCTTGGTGGTGGCAGCGTCACGTCTGGAGGAGACCTGCCACCATCCCTACGGTGAGGCTTGGTGGTGGCAGCGTCACGTCTGGAGGAGACCTGCCACCATCCCTACGGTGAGGCTTGGTGGTGGCAGCGTCACGTCTGGAGGAGACCTGCCACCATCCCTACGGTGAGGCATGGTGGTGGCAGCGTCACGTCTGGAGGAGACCTGCCACCATCCCTACGGTGATGCATGGTGGTGGCAGCGTCACGTCTGGAGGAAACCTGCCACCATCCCTACGGTGATGCATGGTGGTGGCAGCGTCACGTCTGGAGGAAACCTGCCACCATCCCTACGGTGAGGCATGGTGGTGGCAGCGTCACGTCTGGAGGAAACCTGCCACCATCCCTACGGTGAGGCTTGGTGGTGGCAGCGTCACGTCTGGAGGAGACCTGCCACCATCCCTACGGTGAGGCTTGGTGGTGGCAGCGTCACGTCTGGAGGAAACCTGCCACCATCCCTACGGTGAGGCATGGTGGTGGCAGCGTCGCGTCTGGAGGAAACCTGCCACCATCCCTACGGTGAAGCATGGTGGTGGCAGCATCATGCTGTGATGATGTTTTTCAGTAGCAGGGAGTCAGGAGCAAAGACAGAGATCCTTGATGAAAACCTGCTTCAGAGCACTCAGGACCTCAGACTGGGGCGAAGGTTCACCTTCCAACAGGCCAATGACCCTAAGCACACGGCCATGACAACCCAGGAGTGGCTTCGGGACAAGTCTCTGGATGTCCTCGAGTGGCCCAGGCAGAGCCCGGACTTGAACCCGATTGAACATCTCTGGAGAGACCTGAAAATAGCTGTGCAGCAACGCTCCCCATCCAACCTGACAGAGCTTGAGAGGATCTGCAGAGAAGAATGGGAGATCCTTCCCAAATACAGGTGTGCCAAGCTTGTAGCCTCATATCTAAGAAGACTCAAGGCTGTAATCTCTGACAAAGGTGCTTCAACAAAGTACTAAGTAAAGGGTCTGAATTCTTATGTAAACATATTTTTAAAAAGTAAAAAATGTTTTGGATTTGTCATTATGGGGTATTGTGATGTCATTATGGGATATTGTGATGTCATTATGGGGTATTGTGATGGTATTATGGGGTATTGTGATGTCATTATGGGGTATTGTGATGGTATTGTGATGTCATTATGGGGTATTGTGATGTCATTATGGGGTATTGGGTGTAGACTGATGAGGGGAAAAAACAACTTCCTCAATTTTAGAATGAGGCTGTAACAAAACAAAATGTCAAATTCAAGGGGTCTTAATACTCTGAACGCACTGTAGGAGCTCAAACCAGGAAAAACATTAATGATGGAGCTGTTATACAATACACAGCCAACCACATATTACACATGGCAGAAAAACAAACAGATTTAAGATGTTTTTGGTACATAACTGGTAATAGTCTAAATTAAACAAATTCAGATTTAGACTACAATTATAGTGAATTTGTATTTGATTCTGAATAGTTTAGTGTATTATGGTCGAGATGGTTTAATGATGCTGGAGATTCCTAGTACGGGCCGGAGGTTCCCAGTACGGGCCGGAGATTCCCAGTACGGGCCGGAGGTTCCCAGTACGGGCCGGAGGTTCCCAGTACGGGCCGGAGATTCCCAGTACGGGCCGGAGATTCCCAGTACGGGCCGGAGATTCACAGTACGGGCCGGAGGTTCCCAGTACGGGCCGGAGATTCCCAGTACGGGCCCAGATGGGATTGGAGCATCTACATTTAGAAAAGTTGACCATAATCCACTGTGATGTTCTGTGCCCATATTGTGAATCAGCATCATTAAACCTCCTCGACCCTAAAAAACTGTCTTGGTAAAACCTGGACAATATACAGTCACCCTAACCAGCACACACCAGGTAAAACCTGGACAATATACAGTCACCCTAACCAGCACACACCAGGTAAAACCTGGACAATATACAGTCACCTAACCAGCACACACCAGGTAAAACCTGGACAATATACAGTCACCCTAACCAGCACACACCAGGTAAAACCTGGACAATATACAGTCACCCTAACCAGCACACACCAGGTAAAACCTGGACAATATACAGTCACCCTAACCAGCACACACCAGGTAAAACCTGGACAATATACAGTCACCCTAACCAGCACACACCAGGTAAAACCTGGACAATATACAGTCACCCTAACCAGCACACACCAGGTAAAACCTGGACAATATACAGTCACCCTAACCAGCACACACCAGGTAAAACCTGGACAATATACAGTCACCCTAACCAGCACACACCAGGTAAAACCTGGACAATATACAGTCACCCTAACCAGCACACACCAGGTAAAACCTGGACAATATACAGTCACCCTAACCAGCACACACCAGGTAAAACCTGGACAATATACAGTCACCCTAACCAGCACACACCAGGTAAAACCTGGACAATATACATCACCCTAACCAGCACACACCAGGTAAAACCTGGACAATATACAGTCACCCTAACCAGCACACACCAGGTAAAACCTGGACAATATACAGTCACCCTAACCAGCACACACCAGGTAAAACCTGGACAATATACATCACCCTAACCAGCACACACCAGGTAAAACCTGGACAATATACAGTCACCCTAACCAGCACACACCAGGTAAAACCTGGACAATATACAGTCACCCTAACCAGCACACACCAGGTAAAACCTGGACAATATACAGTCACCCTAACCAGCACACACCAGGTAAAACCTGGACAATATACAGTCACCCTAACCAGCACACACCAGGTAAAACCTGGACAATATACAGTCACCCTAACCAGCACACACCAGGTAAAACCTGGACAATATACAGTCACCCTAACCAGCACACACCAGGTAAAACCTGGACAATATACAGTCACCCTAACCTAACATAGTAACCCTATAATAACCCTGTAGTAACCCCTATAATAACCCTATAGTAACCCTATAATAACCCTATAGTAACCCTATAGTAACCCTATAATAACCCTATAGTAACCCTATAATAACCCTATAGTAACCCTATAATAACCCAATAGTAACCCTATAGTAACCCCAATAGTAACCCTATAGTAACCCCTATAGTAACCCTATAGTAACCCCTATAGTAACCCTATAGTAACCCCTATAGTAACCCTATAGTAACCCTATAATAACCCTATAGTAACCCCTATAGTAACCCTATAATAACCCTATAGTAACCCCTATAATAACCCTATAGTAACCCTATAATAACCCTATAGTAACCCCTATAGTAACCCTATAATAACCCTATAGTAACCCTATAGTAACCCCTATAATAAACCTATAGTAACCCTATAGTAACCCTATAGTAAACCCTATAGTAACCCTATAATAACCCTATAGTAACCCTATAATAACCCCTATAGTAACCCTATAGTAACCCTATAATAACCCTATAGTAACCCTATAATAACCCTATAATAACCCTGTAGTAACCCCTATAGTAACCCCTATAGTAACCCCTATAGTAACCCTATAATAACCCCTATAGTAACCCTATAGTAACCCCTATAATAACCCTATAGTAACCCTATAATAACCCTGTAGTAACCCTATAGTAACCCTATAGTAACCCTATAATAACCCTATAATAACCCTATAGTAACCCTATAGTAACCCTATAATAACCCTATAATAACCCTATAGTAACCCTATAGTAACCCCTATAGTAACCCTATAGTAACCCCTATAATAACCCTATAGTAACCCTATAATAACCCTGTAGTAACCCCTATAGTAACCCTATAATAACCCTGTAGTAACCCTATAGTAACCCTATAGTAACCCTATAATAACCCTGTAGTAACCCTATAATAACCCTATAGTAACCCTATAATAACCCTATAGTAACCCTGTAGTAACCCTGTGCTGTGTTGTTTCAGGGTGAAAGACATCAAGAGTGTGTATCTGGACTCCACCTTTTACGACCCTCGCTTCTACCAGATCCCCAGCAGGGTGAGTGTGTGGGATTCTGAGAGAGCTACAGAGAGAGAGAGAGAGAGAGCTACAGCGAGAGAGAGAGAGAGGGGGGAGAGCTAGAGAGAGGGGAGGAGAGAGAGCTACAGAGAGAGAGAGGGGGGGAGAGAGAGAGGAGAGGGGGGGAGAGAGAGAGAGCTACAGAGAGACAGAGCGAGAGCTAGAGAGAGAGAGGGGAGGGGGGAGAGCTTGAGAGAGAGCTACAGAGAGAGAGAGAGAGGGGGGGGAGAGAGAGCTAGAGAGAGAGAGAGAGAGAGAGTGTGTGTGTGTAGGAGACGTGTCTACATGCTATCCAGGGCCTGGTACAGGACTGAGTCATTAGGAGTGTGTGTGTGTGTGTGTGTGTGTGTGTGTGTGTGTGTGTGTGTGTGTGTGTGTGTGTGTGTGTGTGTGTGTGTGTGTAGGAGACCTGTCTACATGCTATCCAGGACCTGGTACAGGACTGGATCAGTAGGAGTGTGCGCCACACAGTGTGGCTGAACTGTAAGGCTGCGTATGGATATGAATACCTCTTCACTAACCTGGCGAACGAGTTTCACACACAGGTCGGTGACCAACACTTAATAAGGATCGGACCCTTTTTTTCCATTTCTGCCTAAAATGACAAATCCAAATCTAACTGCCTGAAGCGAGGATATGCATATTATTGGTACCATTTGAAAGGAAACACTTTGAAGTTTGTGGAAATGTGAAAGGAATGTAGGAGAATATAACACAATAGATCTGGTAAATGATAATACAAAGATAAAACGAACCGTTTTTTTGTTCCGTCATCTTTGAAATGCAAGAGAAAGGCCATAATGTATTATTCCAGCCCAGGTGCAATTTAGATTTTTGGCCACTAGATGGCAGCAGTACAACGTTTTAGACTGATCCAATGAACCATTGCATTTTGTTCAAAATGTATCAAGACTGCCCAATTGGTTTATTAATAACTTTAAGTTCATAACTGTGCACTCTCCTCAAACAATAGCATGGTATTCTTTCACTGTAATAGCTACTGGTCATTGGACAGTGCAGTTAGATTAACAAGAATTTAAGCTTTCTGCCAATATCAGATATGTCTATGTCCTGGGAAATGTTCCTGTTACTTACAACCTCATGCTAATCCCATTAGCCTACGTTAGCTTAACCGTCCCGTGGATGGGACACCGATCCCGATGAAGTTTTAAACACACACTTTGTTAAGCAGGAGAAATAATGCCACATGGTGTGTTGTAGATTCATGTC